>NC_057814.1:441821731-441980943 GCF_018294505.1 Triticum aestivum | reverse complement strand
ACTTCAGCCTTATGGATTTGCTCATTTTCGTATGATTCTTTACGAGGCCTCATTCTTTATGCATAACGGTGTAGAGACGGAATGCATTTGCTCGTTAGTAGTTCCCGTAGTTGTCTGCATCCTAGCGGTGTAGAGAGACGGAATGTATGGTTCACCAATCATTATGTTTGCGTCTTTTGACGCTACATTATGAGCATGTCTCGCCAGCTCGATGACATGCAGGATGTCATCATCAACTCCTGCTGCGGGCTTGTGTTTTTCATCAGCGCCCATCTCCTGGTACCCGCGACTCAACCCCACGTGAGATACTACTCATTCGTACGTCAGGTATGCTGATTAATTCCATCTATCCTACTGCTCCCTCCGTTCGGAATTACTTGTCGTAGAAATAGATATATTTTAGTTCTAGATACATTCATTTTCGAGACAAGTAATTCCGAACGGAGGGAGTACCTCAGATGCAGCCCAATTTCTTCTCTGATATCATGATGTTTAAAGCCCCAGTCACAGGAACTCCTGACACTCAGAAGGGCCAACGATACTGCCCATGGAGGAACATGCAGATGTTTCGGACAAATGGCTTTACAAATTACAAACCTGGAAATTATCAATTTACATGCGCAGACCGGGCGGATTAGGCTACTACACTGGAAATAGTTCATACCCAAACCAAAATTTACATGGGACGCGATGGTGCTTGCATCTTGATTCTTCTTCCAGGGACTACTGGGGCTTAAACTTCAGAGACGCGCTGCAGGGTAGAGAGGATGAATGAGTGAAAAGAAACCTCGTCCATGCAGCTTGCCAACAGGAGCAAAATGTAGCGAAGATGGTCGAAGGAAGGTTTCAAACATACATACCTGTTGATGCAATATCTCTTCCCAGTCGGCGGTGGCCCGTCGTCGAAAACATGCCCCAGGTGAGCGTCGCAGACGGCGCACAGGGACTCGGTCCGAGGCATGAAGAAGATTGACATATCAAGCTTGCTTTTCACATTGTCGCTAACCGGCTGGTAATAGGACGGCCATCCAGTGCCACTATCAAACTTGGTTGATGACCTAAAACACAGACACGCATCAGGGCGGAACAATGAGCACAATAAAAGATAGCATTCCAAGTGCAAAGGCAATATCTTCAGCCTTTTAATGAAGAAAGACGCGGCTGTCCCTTTTGGATGTTCAGGCGACAGTGCTTAGTGCTTACTCAAACAGAGGGGTGTCACAGCAGATGCAATGGTAGATGCCTGGGGTTTTAGTGTTCCAGTATTCCCTGGTTATACAACAAACAAAAGAACAATGTTACGCTGTGGTAGCACGAGAAATAGCAAACTCAGATTGGAGAAAATAAGTGAAGGTTATAGTTAGAATTTGGCGAAAATAAGTGAAGGTTATAGTTAAAATTTGGCAACTTACCCTGTGAATGCCCTCTCAGTTCCCTTCTGCCGAGTGACGTAATACTGTTCTTTTGTGAGGCGCTTCTTCAACTCCTCATCACTCAGAGACGCGTTATCTGCTTTCCCTGTGAAAATATAGGATGTTACTTGGAAGTTACTGATGACTTGAAGATATCATACTGGAACTTAGCTAAGTCATATGACAGGCATATGAAATTCAAATAATAGTGACTGAGAGACTGTCTACAAAAGTCACCATGAGCCATCAATGCATTTTCTGAATCCAAAACATCAATTATGGCAACCATGGTTTCAAATAAAAAAATTCAGTAAATGTACTCGCGTGCACGTTCTGCAGCAAGCAGCACACCTTCACCCGTTTGATTTGTCGGCTGCCGCGCGCTAGCGCTCAGGATCGGGATGGTTGAGCATACCTGATTGGGTCGTGCAAGCACTGCGTCGTGCGGTAGTGGGTTCCAAAGTTTTTGGTTCGGTAGAAAAACTTTAAACTGAAGTATAGCAAACAGTATGGGTTTAATCAATTTTTCGAGCTAGAGCCAAAAAATTTGTTCCTGGAAGCTTTAAATGGGTAAATTCTCATCAAGCTGGCTTCATGGTGGATTCTGATGGAGCTAGCTTCATGCGAACGAGTATTTGCTCTTGAACCAAAGGTTCTCGACAGATAATTCGGTGAGTGACAGTTTGTCCACAATAAATCCCCTCGAGCCATCAGTGCATCGCCTGAATCCTAAACATCGGCAAGCGAAGAGCATCATACCATGTCACTATGAGCATCATGTCCTGTTTTGCCATGTTTTTATTTCCCGTTGTCGTCTATGAAGCGGCATCATTGCCCTAACACAGGTCTACTTGGGCCAAGCTCACTCAGATAGGGACATAATATAAACTAATCAATCACGACCTGAGCTCGTATCATCTGACGGGATTAATTCAGGTGCGATGCGAAGCTACTGCACCAAAAACGCAGAGCAAACTCCACTTCGATTTCTTTAACGCACCCAAATCAGTCCGCCATGAAATCCTTTTTTTTTGAAGTATAAAAGCATGAGCCGTAAGAGTATATATAGATATATATGTACCCTCCGTTTTTATTTACTCTGCATATTAGATTTGACTGAAGTCAAACAGGTTTATAGAAAAATATATGAACATTTACAATAATAAATCTACATGATGTGAAAGTATATTCAATAATAAATCTAATGTTGTTGATTTGTTATTGTATATGTTAATATTTTTGTCTATAAACCTTGTCAAAGTTTACAAAATTTGACTTTGACCAAAGCTAATATGTGAAGTAAATAAAAACGGAGGAAGTACATAATAGAAATAAACGGGAGTAGACGGCGTGCAACCTGGGGCTTGTCCGGACGGCGAGGGCGAAGACGGCGCGGCGCCCATGGCGCGAACGGCGGTCCGCCTGAAGCTGCCGCCGCCGCTGCGGGTCGTCCTGGGCCGGGGTCGCGCGGAGGGGAGGAGGGGCGGGAGGTAGGAGGACAGGTGCGCTCGGGACGAGACCAAGGTAGCAGCAGCGTGACACCGGACGGCCATCGATGAGGTCCAGCGACTAGTATTCTTTTTGCGGGACGGACGCTGGGAAGCGGTGCCCAAAACGGTTTTCGTCTGTTTTCGTTTCGTGGCTGCCGTTGCCGAGACGTGGAGGAGCGCCGATCGGCACACGCGCGCGCTAGCGTCTCCGTAGCAAGCAGAGGCACGAATGGTTGTTTCGCCACGCCGCGTGCTCGTCCGTGAGCGTGCAAATTTTTTTTTCGATGGTAGGCGTCGGTCGACCGGTCCAAATTTTGGCCGGTCACCGTGCGACCATTTGATTTGCCCCTCTTCCTCTCCCCCATCATTGAATTTCTCCAGTTCGTCTACTTTCTCGCGCTGGGTCAACCGTGTTCGTTACCATTATCCTTGGCAGCGCCAACGTTGTGATGCCTCTGACTTGTCGCCGTCAGTTGCAGCTCACAGTCGCCCATCTACATATCGTACTATTGAAGCACTGCCTGTAGACGGTTGCAATATCAACGTCGCCGATTGTGGCTTGCCATGTGTGCCACCCAGCACCCCATCACCCCATTTGCTGGCTACATCAAAAGAAAATGTCGATTCCAACAAAAATCGCCGTCAGTCACAACAGAAAACACTGTTGGTCCCAACAAAAACCCCCCATTCGCTGGTTCCAGCAAAACTAATTGTCGATTCCAACTAATCTCGTTCGTGAGCGTGCAATTTTTTTTACGATGCTAGGCGTCGGTCGACGGGTCCAAATTTTGGCCGGTCACCGTGCGACCATTTGATTTGCCTCTCTTCCTCTCCCCTCACCATTGGATCCCTCTGGTTCGTCTATTTCCTCGCGCTGGGTCAACCGTGTTCGTCGCCATTGTCCTCGGCAGTGCCAATGTTGTGATGCCCTTGGCTTGCCGTCGTCAGTTGCAGCTCATGGTCGCCCATCTGCCCGTCGTCCTGTTGAAGCACGCTATTTTTTTAAATAATACATTTTTTTATTAATTTGCACAAATATTACGTCCAAAAAATAATTTTCAAAAATAATACACCGTCGGCACGCTGCTGGCCGACTGGGCCTAGTCAGCCCACAGCAGGCCGAATGGGCGCAGTCGGCCAGTAGCAGGCCGACAGCTGGCCCGCCTGCCACGTGTCGACCGCGCATTGGGCAGGCCACGTCGCGAGGGGGAGAGAGGGAGTTGTCGGCGCGGGCGGTCACGGGGCGCCCCTGTCAGCCTACCGCGGGCCGGTCGGCCTGCTGCTGGGCGACAGGGTGTAGCCCCACGTCGCGCGGTTGGCCCGGCTCCCTGCGGCTCCTTCCTCCTTTTATTCCCACACGAGCTTCTGTCCTTCTTCTGTTCTTTCCTTCTCATCTCTGTACACGAAAATGCCTCAAATTTCTACACCTAAATGAGCCAGTTTTTTGCGGATTTGGCACCGTGAATGGATTCAACTTAGTTAGAGCAGCCAAAAGAGGCCTCAATCTACTGATGGGGTAGCTCGTGGTGGTCGTGGTGAGCATTTTGGTGGAGTTTTTTTCCAGCTCATTGGTGGAGGTTGTTGCGGCGGTGGAGGTGGAGGTGGTGGTGGTGAAGTTGGGGCAGTGTGGTGGAGGTGGTGGAGGTGAAGCTCCGGCAGTTTGGTGGCCGCCGTTCGTCATTCTTCGTTCGCACGCACGCTTCAAGGGTATATTTTAACAAACATTTTATTTTTCGTAGGTGCTCCGGTAGTATTTGTTAATATGTTTTGATGTGAAATAAATTAGGTGTGCGATTATTGTTATTTGCCCGGTAGTATACGTAAATATATTTAGATGTCAACTAATTAGTTGTGTAAAATGTGTAGTTGCTCCGGTAATATTCCGTACTATATGTGGATGTCAAGTATTTAGGAGTGTCAGTATTCGGAGTAGCTCCAGTAAAATCCGTAATATAGGCAGTCCAGTCAAATATTAAAATCTGTCAATATTTGTAGTTGCTCCGGCAAATATTAGTAATATACTTGTAGGTGTGTGAATTGCATTAGTTGCTCCGTTAATATTCTGTAATATATAGCTAGCTAATATATAGACATGTCTAATATTTGTTAGTGGGGGTATTTTAAGTTGTTGCTTAATACTTGTATTTCGTTGTTGAAAAAAATAGGCGAGCCGAGATGTCTGATGTAGTGAAGTTCAGATTTTACTACGGTCCTGGTACTGTCCAAACAACTGAGATGGGAGCTGATCTGAGTGAATTTACTCACATAGAGGTGCCAATGAGTGCACCTCAAACATGGTCTATCAGTCAGTTGAAAGAATGGATTGCGGCAAGTTTAGGTCTTGATACTGAAACACACACCGTCAGTATTCATGCATTGTGGACACGGTCAAGTTAAATAATTTACTTTTATTTGAGGCCAATAGAGCGAGACTCCGATTGGTGCGGTGGTTACAAGGTTGTGAACGAAGGGGATGCAATCATGTTGCTTTAGTGCTTCCCATCGTGAAGGAGGCCACTGCACATGAAGGCGAGGGTGGCTACGATCCTGGTCATAGCAGTGTAGGGAGGCAGTTATCTATGTCAAATGCTGGAGATGATGGTTACGAACAAGGACAGAGCAGTCAGGTAGAAGGAGGAAATGCTTATGGTTATGAACCAGGGCAGAGTAGTCAGGTAGAAGGAGGAAATGCCGATGGTGATTACAATGGCGAGGTGGACGCTGACGAGGTAGATGGGCACATGCAAGACCAGATGGAAGAAGATGACACCGATGTTGACAGGGGTCATGCCGATGATTCTGACGAGTCAGATGAAGAAGAAAATGCATAGTAGGTCCCGAATGCTGCATCGTGGAATCATGACTTCTCATCTACAATGATCGTGAACGATGGACATGATTCTGCTGGCAATATCACCAGAACAATATTGCGACGGGTGCTATGTATCCCAACAAGCAAGCTCTGAAGGATGCAATAACAAACTGGGCAATGTCCACGCAAAGGGTTTTCACTGCTAAGGTGTCAAGTCAGAAATACTTGACAATGGTATGCAGGAACGCAGATTGTCCTGCCAGGGTGCACGGCTTTCTCCCTAAGTATGGCACAAGTTGGGTGATAAGTGACTTAGTTAATCACACTTGTCTTATTCCCTGCATCCCTCAAGATCATGCCAACCTTTCATCGACGCTTATTGCTCAGTTGTTTTACGATGAGATAGTGCAGGGCAAAGCTATGGAAGTGAAGGCAGTCCAGACAAAAGTCTTCGCCAGGTTTAAGTACAGAATTTCTTATGGCAAGGCTTGGAGGGCTAAGCATGCGGCGCTTGAGAGGATATTTGGTTCTTAATTTGATGCATATGACTCTGTTGTCCAGCTCCTCCACACCCTGCAGCAGCGGAATCCAGGCACCTATATCGATATCCAAGACATGTTCATGCCAGAGTTCCCAACTGTGAGGGTGCTGCATCGTCTCTTCTTCTCTTTCGGTGTATGCATCGAAGCTTCCAGGCATTGCCGACCAGTGATATGTGTTGATGGTACTTTTCTCACTGGCAAGTACAAGGGTCAGATCCTAATAGCCATAGGTCAAGACGGCCAAAATCAAGTTGTCCCACTCGCATTTGCTTTTGTGGAGAGTGAGAACATTGAAAGTTGGACATGGTTCTTCAGGCAGTTGAAAATATCAGATGTGAAGGAGAAGCCCAATGTGTGCATCCTTCATGACAGGCATGCAGGTATACTCAGTGCGATAAGGACACTGACAAACCCAGGCCCTGAGAAACAAGCTCCATGGCAGGACTTGCAGAGCCATTGGTGCATGCGCCATCTGGGGGCTAATTTCTTCTCGCAGTTTAGAAATAAGAACCTGATGAATCTGTTCAAAAAACTCTGCAAGCAGAACTAGTTATGGAAGTACAATTTGATACGTGATAGACTTAATGTGTGCACGCAGAGACACGTGAGGGACATGAAAGCTGCAAGAGATGCAGCGGTGAGGGCACATGTTGAAGCAGTAGCTGCACAGTTGGCAACAGGAACAACGGCCGTGGAGGAGGAGCATGTTGGGCTATGTGACCTGCCAGGCTTTGACCCACCTGGTACTAGGAGAAGGCTCAGGAGGTCGATTAAAACCTTCTAGCAGTGGATAGAGCATGAGCCTCTGGAGAGGTGGTCTTTGCTACATGACACACATGGAGCAAGATACGGTGTCATGACAATGAACTTCGCAGAAACATACAACTTTGTCCTCAGAGGAAACCGGGCATTGCCACTTACAGCCATCGTTGAGGGTATTTTCTATGGCACCGTCAAGTATTTTAGAGATAGACGTCAAAAAGCAGAGCAGCATATCTTGAACAACCCGAATACACATTACTGTGAAAGAGTCACGAAGTACATGGACAACAAGATGCAAAAAGCTAGGTCACACACTGTAGTCGCCATCGGTAATCAAGAAAGAAGGTTTGAGGTCCGCTTAGACAACAACAAATTCAGATGTGCAAATGAGTTGAGGACGCATGAGGTGAAAATTGGTAATGAAGCCCGGCCAACGTGTGAGTGCACATGCAACAAACCGAAGTTGCTTCACCTACCTTGCTCACATGTACTTGTAGCTTGCGGGAAGCTTGGAATGGACGCAATATCGTTTGTGTCTCCATTTTTTCTGAAAGAGTCTGTCCTCAATACCTGGACAGGTGAGCTAATGGGTTTTCGATCAATGGGTAACTTCAACAGCGTCAACCCCGCTGAAAGGCGTTACATTCCAAACCGAGAGCATATGCGTACAAGTAGAGGCGGACGGTAGTGTCAGCGCATCCGGAATGATATGGATGAATCTGAAGCAGGAGGTCCGACTAGGCAATGCATTCTATGCAATGGATTTGGCCATAGGGACACTAATTGTCCCACTTTCGTCACTGGGCGTGGACGAGGCAACCGGGGATGAAGAGGAGGTAGAGGAAGTAGAGGAGTAAGAGGGAGAGGAAGAAGCTAAGCTAGCAGTAGTATGTTCTGAATTTGTATTAAGTGTGGCACTATGTTCTGAATTTGTATTAAGTGTGGCACTATGTTCTGAATTTGTATTAAGTGTAGCACTATGTTCTGAATTTTTATTAAGTGTGGCACTATGTTATGAATTTGTATTAAGTGTAGCACTATGTTCTGAATTTTTATTAAGCGTGGCACTATGTTTTGAATTTGTATTAAGTGTAGCACTATGTTCTGAATTTTTATGTGCAGGAATGTCGGGAATGTGGTTGCTGAATGGGGACATTGATAGGGGTCATCATGCTGCGATATGGTATGAGTGCAAGCTTGAGCCTCTGGTCACTCGCACTCCTAAGGAGCACTGGATGATACACCCAGGATGGGTTCAGCGGTACATGCTTTATTAATTTGCACACTGACATGCATATTAATGGGAGACACTAACTGAAATGTTCTCTGATGAAGGTTGAAATGGGCCGACCTTTTACCTTTCGCGCGTCTGGTTGAGTCTATCCTGGGTGAGAAACGCCTCGCCATCGACTCCTCCTTGTTGAGCTGCTTAGTGGACCGTTGGAGGCCAGAGAGCCACACGTTTCACTTCCGATGGGGAGATATGGCTCCTACTCTAGAGGATGTGTCACTTTTGCTCGGACTACCATTGGCAGGTCATGCCATAGGACCGTTGGATGCACCGGCTGGTTGGGAGCGAGGTCTTACACAACGTTTTCAAGGTGTTTTTCCGGATGCTCCAGATCCGGTATGGGAGCATCATGGACCTAAGTATGATTGGTTGCTCAATTTCCAGGTTATTTCCCCTACCTCTTATCTTCAAGTTATCGTGCATATGGTTTTACAGAAAATACATGCGGCTTACTAAAACTTTCTCTTTGCTTAATGCAGATCCATAAGTTCCGGGCACCATTGAGTGCGGAATAGATCACTCGGAGCCTGGAGGCCTACTTAATGTGGCTTTTCGGCAAGGTGATGTTCACAGAGAACCATGTCACCACTATTAGTGCGCTCTACATCCCTATGGCACTCGAGATAGTGAGCGCTCAGCCGGTGGATCAGATCTGACAGAGGAGTTGGGGTTTGGCGGTCTTAGCGGCTACATACCAAGGTATGTGCAATGGTTGCCATCTTACATCGAGAAAGCCAACCCTTCTTGGATGCCCTCTATTCCTACAGCAGTGGTCGTGGGAGAGGTTCTCTATAGGGCGACCAGATGTATGTGTTAATTGGCCTATGGACGCCATGTTTGATGCTGACGGCATCGACATGCCTACTTTTGGTCTGTGTTGGACACGTCACGAGGTATGTATTGTGTTATAGTTTAATGCAACTTTTGAGTGCACCAGAGATATTTCTGTTGGGGAACGTAGTAATTTCAAAAAAAATCCTACGCACACGCAAGATCATGGTGATGCATAGCAACGAGAGGGGAGAATGTTGTCCACGTACCCTCGTAGACCGAAAGCGGAAGCGTTAACACAACACGGTTGATGTAGTCGTACGTCTTCACGATCCGACCGATCAAGTACCGAACGCACGGCACCTCCGAGTTCAGCACACGTTCAGCTCGATGACGTCCCTCGAACTCCGATCCAGCCGAGTGTCGAGGGAGAGTTTCGTCAGCATGACGGCGTGGTGACGATGATGATGTTCTACCGACGCAGGGCTTCGCCTAAGCACCGCTACGATATTATCGAGGTGTAATATGGTGGAGGGGGGCACCGCACACGGCTAAGAGATCAATGATCAATTGTTGTGTCTATGGGGTGCCCCCCTGCCCCCGTATATAAAGGAGAAAGGGGGAGGCGGCCGGCCAAGGAGGAGGGCGCGCCAAAGGGGGGAGTCCTACTCCCACCGGGAGTAGGACTCCTCCTTTCCTTGTTGGAGTAGGAGAGAAGGAAAGAGGGGGAGAGGGAGAAGGAAAAGGGGGCTGCACCCCTTGTCCAATTTGGACCAGAGGGAGGGTGCGCGCCTCCTTCCTTTTGGCCTCTCTCCTCTATTCCCGTATGGCCCAATAAGGCCCAATACTTCTCCCCGGCGAATTCCCGTAACTCTCCGGTACTCCGATAAATACCCGAATCACTCAGAACCTTTCCGAAGTCCGAATATAGTCGTCCAGTATATCGATCTTTACGTCTCGGCCATTTCGAGACTCCTCGTCATGTCCCTGATCTCATCCGGGACTCCGAACTCCTTCGGTACATCAAAACACATAAACTCATAATATAACCGTCATCTAACTTTAAGCGTGCGGACCCTACGGGTTCGAGAACTATGTAGACATGACCGAGACACGTCTCCGGTCAATAACCAATAGTGGAACCTGGATGCTCATATTGGCTCCCACATATTCTACGAAGATCTTTATCGGTCAAACCGCATAACAACATACGTTGTTCCCTTTGTCATCGGTATGTTACTTGCCCGAGATTCGATCGTCGGTATCTCAATACCTAGTTCAATCTCGTTACCGGCAAGTCTCTTTACTCGTTCCGTAATACATCATCCTGCAACTAGCTCATTAGTTGCAATGCTTGCAAGGCTTATAGTGATGTGCATTACCGAGTGGGCCCAGAGATACCTCTCCGACAATCGGAGTGACAAATCCTAATCTCGAAATACGCCAACCCAACAAGTACCTTCGGAGACACCTGTAGAGCACCTTTATAATCACCCAGTTACGTTGTGACGTTTGGTAGCACACAAAGTGTTCCTCCGGTAAACGGGAGTTGCATAATCTCATAGTCATAGGAACATGTATAAGTCATGAAGAAAGCAATAGCAACATACTAAACGATCGAGTGCTAAGCTAACGGAATGGGTCAAGTCAATCACATCATTCTCCTAATGATGTGATCCCGTTAATCAAATGACAACTGATGTCTATGGCTAGGAAACATAACCATCTTTGATCAACGAGCTAGTCAAGTAGAGGCATACTAGTGACACTCTGTTTGTCTATGTATTCACACATGTATCAAGTTTCCGGTTAATGCAATTCTATCATGAATAATAAACATTTATCATGATATAAGGAAATAAATAATAACTTTATTATTGCCTGTAGGGCATATTTCCTTCAATTTCAATGCTAGCGGCTACTAACATTTGTTTTCTGCAGAGACGCTTTGCTAGTGATCAGACCAGGAAGGCATACACGACATTGAACGAGCAGTTCGATACGTACACTAGGGTCATCTGGCAGCCCTACACGGAAGCAGCCATAAATGTGAGATACCCTGGTGGTATGTCTGTGCTATGCACAAGGAACCGAGATTACTGGATGACGAAATTGAAGATCATCTTCGATGTCTTCGTCGAGGAGATGGCACAACAGAGGGTTATGAGGCAATTTGGTCTTCTGCAGTTGGAGCTACCTCCCCCTACAGAGAACCCGGTGCCAGCACACATCCACAGGTATTAACTAGTTTTTCAATGTTGCATTATCTTTCATAGTACTCAATTCGAAGCATTACGTAATTGTTGAACACACACCACAATTTTAGGACGACAAGGAAGGGCATGACCAGGACAACTGCTGACTGGCTAGTTAGACTAGAGCCGTATGTTATAGAATGGGAGACATCAAACACACATCTATGGCACGAGAATCACAATTTTGATCTTAATGAATTCAATCTCTATTTGCGGCGCTACATGACCGGAACACGGTTACGCATCGTTGAGCACTCTCACCCAAAGGAGATACCCGATCCTACTCCGTCGGATATGTACCCGAGCTATGATACTTCGGGTTCTAGGCAGTACGCGGTAAGATATATTTTCTTTAAGTAATGTTGTCACATACTTTGATGTGCATACTTAATAATCGTCATGAAAATTTGCAGGCTACACATTATACATGGGGGAGTGATCCACATCCCAAGGAGAACATACAGGCTCAGATGTCGCAGCACACCCAGTGGATGAACATGTTTCCGACTCCTCCACCAGACCCCACATAGGATACACAGTATGACCAGGGAGAGTCTGAGATTCCTCCTCGTAACATTAGGGCACCCAACAAGTTGGGATGGACGCCGCCTGTAGATCCGCCTCCCCGCTAGGCCAGACGTCGTCACTGACGCTTCTATCTATCAGCAGAGACATTACCATCTATTTCTGTATGAGACTTATGTCTATTCTATGTATGAGACAACTGACTATGTACTTATGTATGAGACATATGCCCACTCTATTTTAGTACTCTGTTCTCTGAACTACAACATCATATTTAGATAGAACATAATGCTCGTACAACAAGACAGTATAAACAACTAGATAGAACTACATCTAAATTAAACGGTACGTACGACTTAACTTACAACATACAACATAAAAACTACATGAAGTCATCATCGTCATCCTCCATCGATGCATAGCTCTTGCCCTTCGAAGATGAAGAACTCTTGCCCTTCGACGATGAAGAACTCTTGCCCTTCGACGATGCAGAAATCTTGCCCTTTGACGACGATGAATTCTTGCCCTTTGACGATGCAGAACCCGAAAGCGGCGACATGAAGATATCGTCTTCATCCTCGCTATCGGCACTCCATAAATAAGTATGTTCTGCTCCAAAGTTTAGGTACCTTCCACACTTTAGGTATCTTCCATGCAACCTCAGAAGTTCTTTCCGTATGTCCTCAAAGGTCCTGGAAGGCCACCCACACCTACTTAATGCGTGAGCCATCTCATTCAGTAGGGTGTCACTACTGATGAGTTCTTCCCACGAAACTAAAATGTTGTCAACCTTGAAATCAGCGGCTAAATGCAAAAGACATTCGGACATACCAGTGTGAAAACTACGATCAAAAGGATATCCGGACATATTGGCGAGACTACGAGACTACGCTACAATGCTTACCAACGTTAGTGTCGAGGGTGTTTTATAGGTTGAGAACACAAAGAAAGGCGGGAACTCGGTAGCGGGAACATATGGCGGGAGATACTGGCGGGAACTAGAGAGCGGGAAAATATGGCGGGAATTACAGAGCTGGAACGAGCAAAGCAGGAAAATTTGGCGGGAACGAGCAAAGCGGGGAAATATGGCGGGAACGAGCAAAGCGGGAAAATATGGTGGGAATGAGCAAAGCGGGAAAATTTGGGGGGAAGTGGCGGCCCGTGACATAAGCGGGGATCGTACGGGGCAAAAATGGTGCATGCACCAGTCGACCCACAACTGGCCAATTAGCGCCTATCGGCCTACAGATGGCTGACTGGAGCTAGTCGGCCCACAACTGGCCAATTAGCGCCTATCGGCCTACAGATGGCTGACTGGAGCCAGTCGGCCCGTAGCTGGGCCTACTGGCCTACAGATGGCTGACTGGAGCCAGTCGGCCCACAGCTGACCGACAGGAGCTGAACTAGTGGCGGACAGGCCAATCGGCCAGCAGCAAGCCGATAGGGCCTCAGTCGGCCTACTGTGGGCCGACTAGTCCTAGTCGGCCAGTAGCGGGCTGACGGTATATTATTTTTGAAAATTATTTATCAGGCGTAATATTTGTGCAAATTAATAAAAAATAGCTTGAAGCACTGCCCATCGACGGTTGCAACATCAACATCACCGGGTGTAGCTTGCCATGTGTGCCACCCCAGCACCCCATCGCCCCATTTGATGGTTACATCAAAAGAAAATGTCGATTTCAACAAAAATCACCGTCGGTCACATCAAAAAGCACTGCAAAACCATCACCCCAACATCTATCACCCCCTTTCGCTGGTTCCAGCAAAACGAATCATTGATTCCAACTAATTTCGCCGTCGGTCACAACAACAACCCCACCCCATTCACTGGTTCTAGCAATAATTACGGCCGATCGCAGCAAAAACACCACAGGGTTCAGCATCATGCTGCCTGGTTCCAGCACCATCATATTCCCATGGTCACCGTCATCGCATCTTATTCGACGGTCGGTTGCAGCACAAAGAGGTGGCGGCCGCTTGTAGCACGCGCAACCTGTGATCTGCCAGATGCTGCTTCGCTTCGAGCATCGGCAGCGTCGTAGCGACAACATGTCCCAGGTTGTAGCTTTTTTGCGCTGTTTATGGCTCCCCCGTGCTAATATCTCTTAGCCTCAACGATAATGCTCACCGCGGAGGCGAACAAGACGACGGTGTGCTTCATGGGTGAGCACATCTGTGCAGTAGTTTCAGGGGAAGGGGTAGCTGAGAAGGAGCGGTAGGAGCAGCGACAAATCAGGGAGTAGAAGAAAAGGATAAGGAAGGGGCGGTTCCTGATGTGGTCACCTATTACAGGTAGGGTCAACAACCCATCATTTGGGACCCACATGGGGCCCATCACCATCATAGGTAGGTCCCTGGACCATGCCTGCATTCGGATGCATACAACAGGAGGATCACTCGGACGACTCTACAGCACTCGGACAACCACACGTCACTTGGCAGATGATCAATCACTCGGACATACAGGGCAAGAAGGCGTCATGGGAGCTGCAATGGTCGATGAATCCTAAGTCGTCTACTAAATAAAGTTATAACTACCGTTACTTGTAACTGCTGTAGTATATGCTCATTACACTAGTAACTACCTCATTCAATGGCATTAATTGCCCCGATGGTGTGGGAGACATGGGGCTGCAGTGCACTCTATATAAGCCGCACCCCTCTCCATAGTCGGACACGTTCAACCTTGTAATACTACCCATCAAATCAAAGCAAGCCTCAGGGCACGAGACGCAGGGCTTTTACCTCCACCGAGTGAGGGGTCAGAACTCGTTAAACACCGTGTGTTACACCTACACTGTAGCTAGGCTCTGCCCCTTATTCGTACCCCTAGTACTCATTGTCAGCATCATAACCCCGACAGTTGGCGCCCACTGTGGTGTTGGGGAACGTTGCATGGAAAACAAAAATATTCTACGCACACACAAGATCTAACCATGGAGATGCATAGCAATGAGAGGGGAGAGTGTGTCTACATACCCTCGTAGACCGTAAGCGGAAGCGTTTAGTAACGCGGTTGTTGTAGTCGAACTTCTTCGCGATCCAACCGGTCAAGTACCGAATGTACGACACCTCTGCGTTCATCACACGTTCAGCTCTGTGACGTCCTTGCCTTCTTGATCCAGCAAGACGGGCGAAGTAGTAGATGAGTTCCGGCAGCACGACGGCGTGGTGACGGTGGTGATGCAACTGTCTCCATAGGGCTTCGCCGAGCACTAAAAAAATATGACCAAGGGCGAACTAGAGGGAGAGGGGCGCCACACACGGCTAGGGAATCATGGTGTATGTTGCCCCTCTCCCTCCTCTCATATATATAAGTGGAGGGGGAAGGGAGGCAGCCCCTAGGGCGCCCCAAGTGCCGGCGGCTGCCCTAGCCGAATCCCCCCTTCCATATTTGTGCATGGGGGGAAGGAAAGGGGGCCTGCCTGCCTTTGGGGCGCCTCCCCTTTCCTTCCCTCCCTCCTTCGGTGATTCTCCACTTCACTCTGAAATTTGGCCAGGGTGTGTCCTCTGGCGGTGGGACGTTCTTCACTCTGAAATTTCTGAAATAGTCTGAAAATTTTAGAGCAGTAGATGATTCTCCACTTCACTCTGAAATTCTTTGAACTTTTCAAATGTTTCAGACTTGTGTTTCATCAAGTAGATATACCCATACCTACTCAAATCATCTGTGAAGGTCAGAAAATAACGATACCCGCCGCGTGCTTCAGCACTCATCGGACCGCATACATCAGCATGTATTATTTCCAATAAGTCATTAGCTCGCTCCATTGTTCCGGAGAACGGAGTTTTAGTCATCTTGCCCATGAGGCATGGTTCGCAAGTATGAAATAATTCATAATCAAGTGATCCCAAAAGTGCATCCGCATGGAGTTTCTTCATGTGCTTTACACCAATATGACCTAAACAGCAGTGCCATAAGTATGTTTCACTATCATTATAAACTTTGTATCTTTTGGCATCAATATTATGAATATGTGTATCACTACGATCGAGATTCAATAAACCATTTACATTGGGTGTATGACCATAGAAGGTTTTATTCATGTAAATAGAACAACAATTATTCTCTGACTTAAATGAATAACCGTATTGCAATAAACATGATCAAATCATATTCATGCTCAACGCGAACACCAAATAACATTTATTTAGGTTCAACACTAATCCCGAAGGTAGAGGGAGTGTGCGATGGTGATCGTATCAACCTTGGAATCATTTCCAACACACATCGTCACCTCGCTCTTAACTAGTCTCTGTTTATTCTTCAACTCCTGTTTTGATTTACTAATCTTAGCAACTGAACCAGTATCAAATACACAGGGGCTACTACGAATACTAGTAAGGTACACATCAATAACATGTATATCAAATATACCTTTGTTCACTTTGCCATCCTTCTTACCCGCCAGGTATTTGGGGCAGTTCCACTTCTAGGGAGAACACTTTTATCTTGAAATTAAGTGAATGGATCATCTTATAATGCTACCGTCGTTCTAAGCAAAATAAGATGCATAAAGGATAAACATCACATGCAATCAAAATATGTGACATGATATGGCCATCATCATCTTGTGCTTTTGATCTCCATCTCCAAAGCATCGTCATGATCTCCATCCTCACCAGCTCGACACCTTGATCTCCATCGTTGCATCGGGATCGTCTCGCCAACTATTGCTTCTACAACTATTGCTAACGCATAGCGATAAAGTAAAGCAATTACATGGCGCTTGCAATCCATACCATAAAGAGACAACCCTAAGGCTCCTGCCGGTTGTCGATATTACAAAACATGATCATCTCATACATCAACATATATCACATCATATCTTGACCATATCATATCACAACATGCCCTGCAAAAACAAGTTAGACGTTTTCTACTTTGTTGTTCCAAGTTTTACGTGGCTGCTACGGGTTTCAAGCAAGAACCGTTCTTACCTACGCAAAGACCACAACGGTGATTCATCAAGTTTGTTGTTTTAACCTTCTTTAAGGACTGGCCGTAGTCAAATTTGATTCAACTAAAGTAGGAGAATCAGACACCCGCCAGCCACCTTTATGCAAAACTAGTTGCATGTCAGTCGGTGGAACCGGTCTCATGTGCGTGCACATGTAAGGTTGGTCCGGGCCGCTTCATCCCACAATACCGCCGAATCAAACTAAGACGTTGGTGGTAAGCAGTATGACTATCACCGCCCACAACTCTTTGTGTTCTACTCGTGCATATCATCTACGCATAGACCTGACTCGGATGCCACTTTTGGGGAACGTTGCGTGAGAAACAAAAAAAATTCTATGCACACGCAAGATCTATCCATGGAGATGCATAGCAATGAGACAGGAGAGTGTGTCTATGTACCCTCGTAGACCGTAAGCGGAAGTGTTTAGTAACACGGTTGATGTAGTCGAACTTCTTCGCGATCCAACTGATCAAGTACCGAACGTACGACGCCTCCGCGTTCAGCACACGTTCAGCTCGATGACATCCTCGCCTTCTTGATCCAGTAAGACGGACGAAGTAGTAGATGAGTTCCGGCAGCACGACGGCATGGTGACGGTGGTGATGCAACTATCTCCGCAGGGCTTCGCCGAGCACTACGAAAATATGACCGAGGACGAACTAGAGGGAGAGCGGCGCCGCACACGGCTAGGGAATCGTGGTGTATGCTGCCCCTCTCCCTGCTCTCATATATATATAGGTGGAGGGGGAAGGGAGGCAACCCCTAGGGCGCCCCAAGTGGCAGGAGGCTGCCCTAGGGCGCCTGCCCTGGCCGAATCCCCCCTTCCATATTTGTGCATGGGGGAAGGAAAGGTGTTGGCTGCCTTTGGGCGCCCCCCCTTTCCTTCCTTCCTCATTTGGTGCGTGGGCAAGGGTGGAGGAGGGCACCAGCCCCCTTGTGGGCTGGTGTGCTTCCCCCCTTTGGCCCATAAGGCCCACCACTTACCGGTGGCCTCCCGGAACCCCTTCCGGCACTCCGATGCATACCCGATACATTCCGAGACCTTTCCGGTGTCCAAATAGCATCGTCCTATATATCAATATTTACCTCTGGACCATCCGGAGCTCCTCGTCATGTCTGTGATCTCATCCGGGACTCCGAACAACATTCGTTTAGCAATTCACATAACTCATATAATACTACATCGTCAACGAATGTTAAGCGTGCGGACCCTACGGGTTCGAGAATGATGTAGACATGACCGAGACACCTCTCCGGTCAATAACCAACAACGAGACCTGGATGCCCATGTTGGTTCCTACATATTCTACGAAGATCTTTATCGGTTGAACCTTTATGACAACATACGTAATTCCCTTTCTCCGTGGGTATGTTACTTGCCCGATATTTGATCGTCGGTATCTCCGTACCTAGTTCAATCTCGTTACTGACAAGTCTCTTTACTCGTTCCGTAATACATCATCTCGTAACTAACTCCTTAGTTATTTTGCTTGCAAGCTTATTATGATGTGTATTACCGAGTGGGCCCAGAGATACCTCTCCGATACATGGAGTGATAAATCCTAATCTCGATCCATGCCAACTCAACAGACACCTTCGGAGATACATGTAGAGCATCTTGATGATCACCCAGTTATCTTGTGACATTTGATAGCACACAAGGTATTCCTCCGGTATCCGGGAGTTGCATGATCTCATAGTCGAAGGAATATGTATTTGACATTAAGAAAACAATAACAATAAACTGAACGATCATATGCTAAGCTAACGGATGGGTCTTGTCCATCACATCATTCTCCTAATGATGTGATCCCGTTATCAACTGACAAATCATGTATATGGTTAGGAAACCTTAACCATCTGTCGATCAACGAGCTAGTCTAGTAGATGCTCACTAGGGACACGATATTTGTTTATGTATCCACACATGTATTTAAGTTTCCGGTCAATACAATTCTAGCATGAATAATAAACCTTTATCATGATTAAGGAAATATAATACTAACCATTTTATTATTGCCTCTAGGGCATATTTCCATCACGTGGGGCTAGGTGTCTAGCGAAACTTCAGGGTGTAGGTGGATTTCTTCATCATCATAATGTCAGTCGGCGGCGAAATCCTCTTCGGGACGATCTCCTTCATCGTCGACGACTCAGTATGGCTATGCGAGGCCCCGCTGGACGTGGAGGCATTGCCCATCCACGACAGGACGCACTTCCGAGCCTCTTCCTATGGAGTCCTTCTCCGACAGCCCTCGGCTCCGTACCGAGTGGTTACCCATCCCACCATTGTACGTCTTCACAAGCGCTTTGGGCGTTTTCGGCTGCAGTGTTGGATCAAGCACGACGTCGCCACTCAGGCAGCAGCGGAGCAAGTGGCGGCTATCGAGTGCGACGAGCCCGCCCTCGACCTCTCAAACAAATCACTCGGCGATTCCTCGGAGGAGTCCGAGTCCGAGAGCATCGAGTCGACTGCCGAGATCCTTATGGCGGATAACTTCGAGCACCATGTACCTCTGGGCTACCCGGAACCCAAAGACGATCACGCGGGTGCATCCCACGTCAACACCAATGGCGGCTTCCCAGGGCACGAGCCATATGTGCCTCAAGCAATCACTCGGGAGCAGCAAGACGAGCTCCGTCACCGGAATGCTCAGCTTGTGAACACTCCCATCACCGGAATGACTCCTGAGGCGCTAGCCATGGAGTCGACTCGCCTGGCTACTTTGGCTGAGCGTGATCGCCTCGAATGGCTTCAGAGGGAGCTGGATGAACGCGAGCACCGTCAACCCAGTTCCAGTCGGCACAAGCATCAGCTCTACTTGAGTGGCCAGTCTTGTAAGTACCAAGTTCTTAGTACTCCATTGCAAAATCTAGCGGCCGCCACTCGGATTCCATTCAACCATCTGGCTCTTCGGCTGGAGAGGGGATTCGTCAGATCCAGGCGCTCCTCAAAAGAGCACTATCGTAGAATGCGGCGATGTCCCTATCTAGAGACCGGATCCATAGCGCATCCATGCGTGCAGAGATCGCCAGTTGGCTCACAACCCACTAGGCTCGGGCAGGCGCTGAGCTACTTCTTCCTCTAGAGATCGTCACAAAGATCGGAGACGTGATCGAGTCACGTTGCCCTGGCGTAACGGCGACTACGATTGTGCACTGATGCTTCCACCCTGGGATACCGTGTACGGGTGCCAGCCCTACGACGATAGGTGGACACACGGCGGTGACCGTAGGCCAAGTCTGACTCGTCCGTCAAGGGACGCTCGAGACCCGTTGTTCAACGCGAGATCCATTCTCGCTCAGAACTTGGTCGACAGAGGCCGGGCCTTACGGGAGGGCCAAGAGCATGATGTGCCGAGTGGTTCCATACCATCAGGTCCCGAGTGCTTTAGCCGTTATATACGAGCGGCTGAGATTCCCAACAACTTCAGGTTGGCCATGGGGATCAGCAAGTTCACCGGTGAATCCAAGCCCGAAATTTGGCTAGAAGATTACCAAGTGGCAGTCCAAATCGGCGGCGGCAACAAAAATGTAGCCATGAAGCATTTGCCACTGATGCTAGAAGGCTCCGCTCGGGATTGGTTGACACAGCTCCTGCTGAGTAGTATCTTTTGCTAGGATGATCTGGCAAAGGAGTTCGTCAAGACCTTTGAAGGCACATACAAGAGAGCAGGAGGTTTGACCGACTTGCAGCACTGCGTGCAGAAGCAGAATGAAACTCTCTGAGAGTACATCCAGCGGTGGACCACTCTGCACAACACGGTGGAGAACGTCACCGAACACCAGGCAATCTGTGCCTTCAAGGCCAGAGTCAGATACCCGGAGCTAAACATGAAGTTCGGTCGAGCTGAGACCCCGACTCTCAGTCGGGCTATGGAGATAGCCAACCGGTATGCCAAATGGCAAAGAGGAAGACCGACTGAGAAGCGGCAAGAGCCGAGTTGGTGACGCACATCAGTTGGAGAACAAGGGCAAGAAGCACAAGCGGAAAGCAGATGCCGGAGGGAACGCCGAGGCCGCGGCTCTGGTCAGCCAAGGCAAAAAGAATTCCCAAAAGCAGAAGAAGGATTGGAAAGGAAAGAAGCAAGTCACCATGAAGAGCGGCATCCTCAATCAGCCTTGCCAGATTCACACGAAGAATGATGAGGAAGGCAACTTGATCTTGCCCAAGCATACCACCCGGGAGTGTCGACTCCTGAAACAAGAGATGCGGCAAGATTCTTCTGGAGAAAAAGATGACGACGACAAAGACGGAGGCAGAGGTACTTCCGGGTACCCCAACATGGAAAACGTCCTCATGATTTTCGCTAACGTTGAAAGCAAGAGCCGCCTCAAGGTAATTAACCAAGAGGGAAACATGGCAGTCCCGAATGTCACCAAATATCTCAATTGGGCCAAGACACCGATAATGTTTGATCAGTCAGACCATCCTGCTCACATACTGACTCCCGGGTAGCAGTCTTTGGTAGTAGACCCAGTCGTGGGAGGAGTCCGATTGCGCAAAGTCCTGATGGACGGCGGCAACGTGCTTAACATTATCTACGCTGGCGATGGGCATCCTGATGACCCGGCTCAGCAAGAGCAATATGTAGTTCCACGAGGTAATCCCCGGGAAGAAGGCCAAGTCACTCGGCCAAATCACTCTCGACATCGTGTTCGACGAAGAGAAGAACTTCTGAAAGGAACGACTGACTTTCGAGGTGGTAGACTTCAAAAGAGCTTACCATGCCATCCTGGGTAGGCCTGCCTACGCACGTTTCATGGCCCGTCCG
The DNA here is from genome assembly GCF_018294505.1 of Triticum aestivum. Lineage (NCBI taxonomy): Eukaryota > Viridiplantae > Streptophyta > Magnoliopsida > Poales > Poaceae > Triticum > Triticum aestivum. Next base: position 441,959,341 of record NC_057814.1, on the reverse strand, counting down.
TATATCTTAAACTCAAGATGCCACGGCCTGAAAGCGTGATCACCATCATAGGCAATCGAAAGTTGGTCGAAGAGTGCCTCCAGAAGGGCTCCCAAATCGCCGATGAGAAGATGGCGATGGCCGAGCTGAACGAATACAAGAAGGCGGCAGACCCAAGTGAACTTTTGAAGTCCAAGAAGCCGACTGTGGAATCTGCTTTCCAGTCGGCAGGAGAGACGAAGCCGGTACACATCCACCTTTAGGACCCGAACGCAGCCCCGACCAACATCTCCACCACCTTGGACAACAAATAGGAAGCCGCGCTCGTCCAGTTCCTCCGTGAGAACTGGGACATCTTCGCATGGAAGCCTTCTGACATGCTGGGTGTTCCCAGGGAACTGGCCGAGCACAGATTCCGTGTTGATTCGACGATGAAGCCTGTCAACGAGTATCTTCGACGATCTTCAACCGAGAAGCGCAAGGCGATTGGTGAGGAGATAGCGCGGCTCTTAACCGCTGAATTCATCGTAAAGGTGTACCACTCCGAGTGGCTAGCAAACGTCATCATGGTACCGAAGAAAGACAAGTCTCTCCGAATGTGCGTAGATTTTTGGCATACTAACAACATTGCAATCATGCTCATCATTCAAAGATTGTATGCCAAACATTTTAATGCATTCTTCTTCTAACACTTGAGCACAATTTTCCTTTCCATCATTTTCATGAAAGACATTAAAAATATGAAGCATATGAGGCAACCTCAATTCCATTTTTTTGTAGTTTTCTTTTATAGACTAAACTAGTGATAAAACAAGAAACTAAAAGATTCGATTGCAAGATCTAAAGATATATCTTCAAGCACTAACCTCCCCGGCAACGGCGCCAGAAAAGAGCTTGATGTCTACTACGCAACCTTCTTTTTGTAGATGTTGTTGGGCCTCCAAGTGTAGAGGTTTGTAGGACAGTAGCAAATTTCTCTGAAGTGGATGACCTAAGGTTTATCAATCCGTGGGAGGCGTAGGATGAAGATGGTCTCTCTCAAACAACCCTGCAACCAAATAACAAAGAGTCTCTTGTGTCCCCAACACACCCAATACTATGGTAAATTGTATAGGTGCACTAGTTCGGCGAAGAGATCGTGATACAAGTTCAATATGGATAGTAGATTGATACGTCCATTTTGCATCATGCTTTTATATTGATATTTATTGCATTACGGGCTGTTATTACACATTATGTCACAATACTTATGCCTATTCTATCTTATTTTACAAGGTTTACATAAAGAGGGAGAATGCCGGCAGCTGGAATTCTGGGCTGGAAAAGGAGCAAATATTGGAGACCTATTCTGCACAACTCCAAAAGTCCTGAAACTCCACGGAAGTTATTTTTGGAAATAATAAAAAATACTGAGCGAAGAAAATACCAGAGGGGCCCACACCCTGGCCACGAGGGTGGGGGGCGCGCCCTACCCCCCTGGGCGCGCCCCCTGCCTTGTGGGCCCCCTGGTGGCCCTCCGGTGCCCATCTTCTGCTATATGAAGTCTTTCGTCCAAGAAAAAAATCAGAAGCAAGCTTTCGGGACGAGACTCCACCGCCACGAGGCGGAACCTTGGCGGAACCAATCTAGGGCTCTGGCGGAGGGGGAAATCATCGCCATCGTCATCACCAACGATCCTCTCATCGGGAGGGGGTCCATCTTCATCAACATCTTCATCAGCACCATCTCCTCTCAAACCCTAGTTTATCTCTTGTATCCAATCTTTGTCTCATAGCCTGGGATTGGTACCTGTAGGTTTCTAGTAGTGTTGATTACTCCTTGTAGTTGATGCTAGTTGGTTTATTTGGTGGAAGATCATATGTTCAGATCCATTATGCATATTAATACCCCTCTGATTATGAACATGAATATGATTTGTGAGTAGTTACGTTTGTTCCTGAGGACATGGGAGAAGTCTTGCTATTAGTAGTCATGTGAATTTGGTTTCGTTCAATATTTTGATGAGATGTATGTTGTCTCTCCTCTAGTGGTGTCATGTGAACGTCGACTACATGACACTTCACCATTGTTTGGGCCTAGAGGAAGGTATTGGGAAGTAATAAGTAGATGATGGGTTGCTAGAGTGACAGAAGCTTAAACCCTACTTTATGCGTTGCTTCATAAGGGGCTGATTTGGATCCATATGTTTCATGCTATGGTTAGGTTTACCTTAATACTTCTTTTGTAGTTGCGGATGCTTGCAATAGGAGTTAATCATAAGTGGGATGCTTGTCCAAGTAAGGACAACACCCAAGCACCGGTCCACCCACATATCCAATTATCAAAGTACCGAACGCGAATCATATGAACGTGACGAAAACCAGCTTGACGATAATTCCCATGTGTCCTCGGGAGCGCTTTTCTCTATATAAGAGTTTGTCTAGGCTTGTCCTTTGCTACAAAAAGGATTGGGCCATCTTGCTGCACTTTATTTACACTTGTTAGTTGCTACCCGTTACAATTTATCTTATCACAAAACTATCTGTTACCTATAATTTCAGTGCTTGCAGAGAATACCTTACTGAAAACTGATACGTCCATTTTGCATCATGCTTTTATATCGATATTTATTGCATTATGGGCTGTTATTACACATTATGTCACAATACTTATGCCTATTCTCTCTTATTTTACAAGGTTTACATAAGGAGGGAGATTGCTGGCAGCTGGAATTCTAGGCTGGAAAAGGAGCAAATATTAGAGACCTATTCTACACAACTCCAAAAGTCCTGAAACTCCACGGAAGTTATTTTTGGAAATAATAAAAATACCGAGCGGAAGAAATACGTCAGGGGGGCCTCCACCTATCCACGAGGGTGGGGGGCGCGCCCTACCCCCTGGGCGCGCCCCCTGCCTCGTGGGCCCCCTGTTGGCCCTCCGGTGCCCATCTTCTGCTATATGAAGTCTTTCGTCCGAAGAAAAATCATAAGCAAGCTTTCGGGACGAGACTCCGCCACCACGAGGCGGAACCTTGGCGGAACCAATCTCGGGCTCCGGCAGAGCTGTTCTGCCGGGGACACTTCCCTCCGAGAGGGGAAAATCATCGCCATCGTCATCACCAACGCTCCTCTCATCGGGAGAGGGCAATCTCCATCAACATCTTCACCAGCACCATCTCCTCTCAAACCCTAGTTCATCTCTTGTATCCAATTCTTGTCTCTAAGTCTGGGATTGGTACCTGTAGGTTGCTAGTAGTGTTGATTACTCCTTGTAGTTGTTGCTAGTTGGTTTATTTGGTGGAAGATCATATGTTCAGATCCTTTATGCATATTAATACCCCTCTGATTATGAACATGAATATGCTTTGTGAGTAGTTATGTTTGTTCCTGAGGACATGGGAGAAGTCTTGCTATTAGTAGTCATGTGAATTTGGTATTCGTTCGATATTTTGATGAGATGTATGTTGTCTATCCTCTAGTGGTGTTATGTGAACGTCGACTACATAACACTTCACCATTATTTGGGCCTAGAGGAAGGCATTGGGAAGTAATAAGTAGATGATGGGTTGCTAGAGTGACAGAAGCTTAAACCCTAGTTTATGCGTTGCTTCGTAAGGGGCTGATTTGGATCCATATGTTTCATGCTATGGTCAGGTTTACCTTAATACTTTTGTTGTAGTTGCGGATGCTTGCAATAGAGGTTAATCATAAGTGGGATGCTTGTTCAAGTAAGGACAACACCCAAGCACCAGTCCACCCACATATCAAATTATCAAAGTACCGAACGCGAATCATATGAACGTGATGAAAACTAGCTTGACGATAATTCCCATGTGTCCTCAGGAGCGCTTTCCTTTATATAAGAGTTTGTCCAGGCTTGTCCTTTGCTACAAAAAGGATTGGGCCACCTTGCTGCACTTTATTTACTTTTGTTACTTGTTGCTCGTTACAAATTATCCTATCACAAAACTATCTGTTACCTATAATTTCAGTGCTTGCAGAGAATACCTTGCTGAAAACCGCTTATCATTTCCTTCTGCTCCTCGTTGGGTTCGACACTCTTACTTATCGAAAGGACTACGATAGATCCCCTATACTTGTGGGTCATCAAGACTCTTTTCTGGCGCCGTTGTTGGGGAGTGAAGTGCCTTTGGTAGGTGGAATTTGGTAAGGAAAAATTCATATAGTGTGCTGAAATTTACTGTCACTGGTTACTATGGAAAGTAATCCTCTGAGGGGCTTGTTCGGGGTATCTTCAGCCCGACCAGTAGAGCAAATAGTTGCTCCTCAACCTATTGAACCTACTGAAAATGAAAATGTCTACTATGAAATTCCTTCGGGTATGTTAGAAAAACTGCTAGCTAATCCTTTTGCAGGAGATGGAATAATGCACCCTGATGAGCACCTAATCTATGTGGATGAAGTTTGTGGATTATTTAAGCTTGCAGGTATACCCGATGATGTTATTAAGAAGAAGGTCTTCCCTTTATCTTTGAAGGGAGATGCATTGACATGGTATAGGCTATGTGATGATACGGGGTCATGGAACTACAAACGATTGAAATTGGAATTTCATCAGAAGTTTTATCCTATGCATCTTGTTCATCGTGATTGCAACTATATATATATAATTTTTGGCCTCGCGAAGGAGAAAGCATCGCTCAAGCTTGGGGGAGGCTTAAATCAATGTTATATTCATGCCCCAATCATGAGCTCCCAAGAGAAATAATTATTCAAAGTTTTTATGCTCGTCTTTCTGATAACAATCGCACCATGCTCGATACTTCTTGTGCTGGCTCTTTTACGATGAAGACTATTGAATTCAAATGGAACTTATTGGAAAGAATTAAACGCAACTCTGAAGATTGGGATCTCGACGAAGGTAAGGAGTCTGGTATGACACCTAAGTTTGATTGTGTAAAATATTTTATGGATACCGATGTTTTCCGTAAATTTAGCACTAAATATGGACTTGAGTCTGAGATAGTAGCTTCTTTCTGTGAATCCTTTGCTACCTATGTTGATCTCCCCAAGGAGAAGCGGTTTAAATATCATCCTCCCATAGAAGTAAAAGTAGCTGCACCTATTAAAGTTAAAGAAAAGACTATCACTTATAATGATCCTATTGTTCCTACTACTTATGTTGAGAAACCACCTTTCCCTGTTAGAATAAAGGATCATGCTAAAGCTTCAACTGTGGTTCGTAAAAGCAATATTAGAACCTATACACCTCCTGAGAAAGTTAAAGTTGAACCTAATGTTGCTATTGTTAAAGATCTCTTGGCTGATAATATTGATGGGCATGTTATTCATTTCCGTGATGAAACTGCTAGAATTGCCAAACCTTGTGCTAAAGATAAACATAGACCTGTGGTAGGCATGCCTGTTATATCTGTTAAAATAGGAGATCATTGTTATCATGGCTTATGTGACATGGGTGCCAGTGCCAGTGCTAGTGCTATACCTCATGACTTATACAAAGAAATTATGCATGATATTGCACCTACTGAGTTAGAAGAAATTGATGTCACAATTAAGCTTGTCAATAGAGATACCATATCACCCATTGGAATTGTTAGAGATGTTGAAGTCTTGTGTGGGAAAACTAAATATCCTGCAGATTTTCTTGTTCTTGGTTCCCCACAAGATAGCTTTTGTCCCATTATATTTGGTAGACCCTTCTTGAACACTGTTAATGCTAAGATAGACTGCGAAAAGGATGTTGTTACTATTGGTTTGGGTGATATGTCTCATGAGTTTAATTTCTCTAAATTTAGTAGACAACACCGTGAAGAGGAATTGCCTAGTAAGGATGAAATTATTTCTCTTGCTTCTATTGCCGTACCTCCTAGTGATCCTTTAGAACAATATTTGCTAGACCATGAAAATGATATGTTTATGAATGAAAGAAGTGAAATAGATGAAGTATTCTTTAAACAGGAACCTATCCTGAAACACAATTTGCCTTGTTGAAATCCTATGGGATCCTCCTCCACCCAAGGGTGATCCCGTGTTTGAGCTTAAACCGTTGCCTGATACTCTTAAATATGCTTATCTTGATGAGAAAAAGATATATCCTGTTATTATTAGTGCTAACCTTTTAGACCATGAAGAAGAGAGATTATTGAAAACTCTGAAGAAGCACTGTGCTGCTATTGGATATACTCTTGATGATCTTAAGGGCATCAGTCCCACTCTATGTCAACACAAAATAAATTTGGAGAAAGATGCCAAACCAGTTCATGTTCACCAACGACGGCTGAATCCTAAGATGAAAGAAGTGGTAAGGAAAGAAATACTAAAGCTCCTTGAGGCAGGTATAATTTATCCCGTTGCTGATAGTCAGTGGGTAAGTCCTGTCCATTGTGTCCCTAAGAAGGGAGGTATTACTGTTGTTCCTAACAATAAAGATGAATTGATCCCGCAAAGAATTATTACAGGTTATAGGATGGTAATCGATTTCCGCAAATTAAATAAGGCTACTAAAAAGGATCATTACCCCTTACCTTTTATCGATCAAATGCTAGAAAGATTATCCAAACATACACATTTTTGCTTTCTAGATGGTTATTCTGGTTTCTCTCAAATACCTGTGTCAGCCCATGATCAATCAAAGACCACTTTTACTTGCCCTTTCGGTACTTTTGCTTATAGACGTATGCCTTTTGGTTTATGTAATGCACCTGCTACCTTTCAAAGATGCATGATGGCTATATTCTCTGACTTCCGTGAAAAGATTTGTGAGGTTTTCATGGACGATTTCTCCGTTTATGGATCCTCTTTTAATGATTGCTTGAGCAACCTTGATCGAGTTTTGCAGAGATGTGAAGAAACTAATCTTGTCTTGAATTGGGAGAAGTGCCACTTTATGGTTAATGAAGGTATTGTCTTGGGGCATAAAGTTTTCGAAAGAGGTATTGAAGTTGATAAAGCCAAGGTTGATGCTATTGAAAAGATGACATGTCCCAAGGACATCAAAGGTATAAGAAGTTTCCTTGGTCATGCCGGTTTTTATAGGAGGTTCATTAAGGACTTCTCAAAAATTTCTCTGCCTCTGACTAATTTATTACAAAAAGATATACCATTTGTCTTTGATAATGATTGTGTAGAAGCATTTGAAATACTTAAGAAAGCATTGATCTCTGCACCTATTGTTCAGCCACCTGATTGGAATTTACCCTTTGAAATTATGTGTGATGCTAGTGATTATGCTGTAGGTGTTGTTCTAGGGCAAAGAGTTGATAAGAAATTAAATGTTATTCAATATGCTAGTAAAACTCTAGACAATGCTCAAAGAAATTATGCTACTACTCAAAAATAATTCTTAGCAGTTGTATTTGCTTGTGATAAGTTCAGACCTTATATTGTTGATTCTAAAGTAACTATTCACACGGATCATGCTGCTATTAAATATCTTATGGAAAAGAAAGATGCTAAACCTAGACTTATTAGATGGGTTCTCTTGCTACAAGAATTTGATTTGCATATTATTGATAGAAAGGGAGCCGAGAACTCCGTTGCAGACAACTTGTCTAGGTTAGAAAATGTTCTTGATGACCCACTACCTATTGATGATAGCTTTCCTGATGAGCAATTAAATGTCATAAATGCTTGTCGTACTGCTCCATGGTATGCTGATTATGCTAATTACATCGTTGCTAAATTCATACCACCTAGTTTCACATACCAGCAGAAGAAAAAGTTCTTCTATGATTTGAGACATTACTTTTGGAATGACCCACATCTTTATAAAGAAGGAGTAGATGATGTTATTAGACATTGTGTACCTGAGCATGAACAGGAACAAATCCTACGCAAGTGTCACTCCGAGGCTTATGGAGGACACCACGCTGGAGATAGAACTGCGCATAAGGTATTGCAATCCGGTTTTTATTGGCCTACTCTCTTCAAGGATGCCTGTAAGTTTGTCTTGTCTTGTGATGAATGCCAAAGAATTGGTAATATTAGTAGACGTCAAGAAATGCCTATGAATTATTCACTTGTTATTGAACCATTTGATGTTTGGGGCTTTGATTATATGGGAGCTTTTCCTGCCTCTAATGGATACACACATATCTTAGTTGTTGTTGATTATGTTACTAAGTGGCTAGAAGCGATTCCAACTAGTAGTGCTGATCATAACACTTCTATTAAAATGCTTAAAGAAGTTATTTTTCCGAGGTTTGGGGTCCCTAGATATTTAATGACTGATGGTGGTTCACACTTTATTCATGGTGCTTTCCGTAAAATGCTTGCTAAGTATGATGTTAATCATAGAATCGCATCTCCTTATCACCCACAGTCTAGTGGTCAAGTAGAATTGAGCAACAAAGAGCTCAAATTAATTTTGCAAAAGACTGTTAACAGATCTAGAAAGAATTGGTCCAAGAAACTTGATGATGCATTATGGGCCTATAGAACTGCATATAAAAATCCTATGGGTATGTCTCCGTATAAAATGGTTTATGGAAAAGCATGTCACTTACCTCTCGAACTAGAACATAAGGCATATTGGGCTATTAAAGAGCTCAATTATGATTTCAAACTTGCCGTTGAGAAGAGGTTATTTGACATTAGCTCACTTGATGAATGGAGAACCCAAGCTTATGAGAATGCCAAATTGTTTAAAGAAAAAGTTAAAAGATGGCATGACAAAAGAATACAAAAGCGTGAGTTTAATGTAGGTGATTATGTGTTGCTATACAACTCTCGTTTAAGATTTTTTGCAGGAAAACTTCTCTCTAAATGGGAAGGTCCTTACGTTATCGAGGAGCTCTATCGTTCCGGTGCCATAAAAATCAACAACTTCGAAGGCACAAATCCGAAGGTGGTAAACGGTCAAAGAATCAAACATTATATCTCAGGTAATCCTATAAATGTTGAAACCAATGTTATTGAAACCGTAACCCCAGAGGAATACATAAGGGACACTTTCCGGAATGTTTCAGACTCCGAAAAGGAATAGGTATGTGGTACGGTAAGTAAACTGACTCCAAAACAGTTCTAATGGCAATTTGTCTCCGTTTTGGAATATTTAGGAAAATAGAAAAATAAGAAGCAGTCCGGGAAGGACACGAGGGCTCCACGTGGGTGGAGGGCGCGCCCCCTACCTCGTGGGCACCTTGTGTGCTCTCCGGACTCCGTTTTCTTGCACGTTACGTATTTTGGTCCGTAAAAATTCATTATATATTCTCCCGAAGGTTTTGACTCCCGTATCACGCAATTGTCCTCTGTTCTTGTTTCGAGCTGTTTTCTTTCAGGGTTGTCAAAGCCAGGCATCATGTCGTCCCCCTCCTCCAACAATGGTGACAACGATGCTTGGCTAATGAAGATAGAGCTGAAGAGGGAAGAACCCATGGAGATCAACAAGGATGAAGGGATCAAGAAGGCCACGGAGGACCAAGCTTCTGAAGACAACCTTCAACTTGATCACAATCTTCTTACCCCAACTGAGATCGAAGCTTTCAAGATGATTGAGTTAGCTCGTATTCAAAACAAGTATCTCACACGTGAAAATATTTTGTTGAAGGAGCATATCGTTGCACTCAAGGGCATTATCCGCAAGTTGGAGGACCTCTTACGCTCGATGTGCGACTATCCATCATCACCTCCACCTTCTTCACTAGCAAAGGAGACATAATCACATGGGTATGGGCACTCCCCTTGGCAACTGCCAAGCTTGGGGGAGATGCCCCGGTATCGTATCACCACCACATCTCCTACCTTTACCGTTTTCCTTAGTTCGATCCTATTAGTAGTATCTTGATCTAGTAGAATAAAGTTTTGGTATGATCTAGTTTCGAGTTTTGCTTTATGATCCCTCTATGTAATCGAGTCCGTGAGCTATATATAATAAAGATTAGTGTTGAGTCAAGGGCTTGATTATCTTGCTATGATCTTGAGGGAATAAAAGAAAAAGAAAAGAATAGAAAGAAACAAAGAAAAGTAATGACTTCACATAGAAAGAGTATGATGATTAAAAATTGTTGAGAGTTGACAAACATAGCTTTGGTCATCGTTGCAATTAGTAGGAAGTAATAAAGAAAGAGAGGTTTCACATATAAATATACTATCTTGGACATCTTTTATGATTGGGAGCACTCATTAAAATATGACATGCTAAAGAGTTGATGTTGGACAAGGAAGACAACGTAATGGGTTATGTTTTCTTATATCTGAGATAAAGTATATTGTCATGGATCATCCAACATGTTGAGCTTGCCTTTCCCCCTCATGCTAGCCAAATTCTTTGCACCAAGTAGAGATACTACTTGTGCTTCCAAATACCCTTAAACCCAGTTTTGCCATAAGAGTCCACCATACCTACCTATGGATTGAGTAAGATCCTTCAAGTAAGTTGTCATCGGTGCAAGCAATAAAAATTGCTCTCTAAATATGTATGATTGATTGGTGTGGAGGAAATAAGCTTTATACGATCTTGTGGTGTGGAAGAAATAAAAGCGACGGACTGCATAATAAAGGTTCATATCACAAGTGGCAATATAAAGTGACGTTCTTTCGCATTAAGATTTTGTGCATCCAACCCTGAAAGCGCATGGCAACCTCTGCTTCCCTCTGCGAAGGGCCTATCTTTTATTATTACCTTCTACCTTATGCAAGAGTCATGGTGATCTTCACCTTTCCTTTTTATATTTTATCCTTTGGCAAGCACAGGATGTTGGAAAGATCCTGATAGATATATCTAATTGTATATGGGTTAGCATGAACTATTATTGTTGACATTCCTCTTGAGGTAAAATGTTGGGAGGCGAAACTATAAGCCCCTATCTTTCTCTGTGTCCGACTAAAACTCCGTAACCACAAGTATTGCGTGAGTGTTAGCAATTGTGAAAGACTAAATGATAGTTGAGTATGTGGACTTGCTAAGAAAGCTCTGACATAGACTCTTTCTGATGTTATGATAAATTGCAATTGCTTCAATGACTGAGATTATAGTTTGTTGGTTCTCAATAAAGTTTCTGATTCATACTTTGCATTGTGAATAGATTATTACTTGAACATAAGGAATCATATGACAATATCCATATATGTTGCTGTTATGAGAATAATCATGATGCCCTCATGTCCGTATTTTATTTTATCGACACCTCTACCTCTAAACATGTGGACATATTTATCGTTATCGGCTTCCGCTTGAGGACAAGCGAGGTCTAAGCTTGGGGGAGTTGATATGTCCATTTTGCATCATGCTTTTATATCGATATTTATTGCATTATGGGCTGTTATTACACATTATGTCACAATACTTATGCCTATTCTCTCTTATTTTACAAGGTTTACATAAGGAGGGAGATTGCTGGCAGCTGGAATTCTGGGCTGGAAAAGGAGCAAATATTAGAGACCTATTCTGCACAACTCCAAAAGTCCTGAAACTCCACGAAAATTATTTTTGGAAATAAAAAAAATATTGAGCCGAAGAAATACGTCAGGGGGCCTCCACCTGTCCACGAGGGTGGGGGGCGCGCCCCCTGCCTCGTGGGCCCCCTGTTGGCCCTCCGGTGCCCATCTTCTGCTATATGAAGTCTTTCGTCCGAAGAAAAATCATAATCAAGCTTTCGGGACGAGACTCCGCCGCCACGAGGCGGAACCTTGGCGGAACCAATCTAGGGCTCCGGCAGAGCTGTTCTGCCGGGGACACTTCCCTCCGGGAGGGGGAAATCATCGCCATCGTCATCACCAACGCTCCTCTCATCGGGAGAGGGCAATCTCCATCAACATCCACCAGCACCATCTCCTCTCAAACCCTAGTTCATCTCTTGTATCCAATTCTTGTCTCTAAGTCTGGGATTGGTACCTGTAGGTTGCTAGTAGTGTTGATTACTCCTTGTAGTTGATGCTAGTTGGTTTATTTGGTGGAAGATCATATGTTCAGATCCTTTATGCATATTAATACCCCTCTGATTATGAACATGAATATGCTTTGTGAGTAGTTACGTTTGTTCCTGAGGACATGGGAGAAGTCTTGCTATTAGTAGTCATGTGAATTTGGTATTCGTTCGATATTTTGATGAGATGTATGTTGTCTATCCTCTAGTGGTGTTATGTGAATGTCGACTACATAACACTTCACCATTATTTGGGCCTAGAGGAAGGCATTGGGAAGTAATAAGTAGATGATGGGGGTTGCTAGAGTGTCAGAAGCTTAAACCCTAGTTTATGCGTTGCTTCGTAAGGGGCTGATTTGGATCCATATGTTTCATGCTATGGTTATGTTTACCTTAATACTTTTGTTGTAGTTGCGGATGCTTGCAATAGAGGTTAATCATAAGTGGGATGCTTGTTCAAGTTAGGACAGCACCCAAGCACCGGTCCACCCACACATCAAATTATCAAAGTACAGAACGCGAATCATATGAACGTGATGAAAACTAGCTTGACGATAATTTCCATGTGTCCTCAGGAGCGCTTTCCTTTATACAAGAGTTTGTCCAGGCTTGTCCTTTGCTCCAAAAAGGATTGGGCCACCTTGCTGCACTTTATTTACTTTTGTTACTTGTTGCTCGTTACAAATTATCCTATCACAAAACTATCTGTTACCTATAATTTCAGTGCTTGTAGAGAGTACCTTGCTGAAAACCGCTTATCATTTCCTTCTGCTCCTCGTTGGGTTCGGCACTGTTACTTATCGAAAGGACTACGATAGATCCCCTATACTTGTGGGTCATCAAAAACCACTTGTCATTTCCTTCTGCTCCTCGTTGGGTTCGACACTCTTACTTATCAAAAAGGCTACGATAGATCCCCTACACTTGTGGGTCATCAAGACTCTTTTCTGGCGCCATTGCCGGGGAGTGAAGCGCCTTTGGTAGGTGGAATTTGGTAAGGAAAAATTTATATAGTGTGCTGAAATTTACTGTCACTTATGGAAAGTAATCCTTTGAGGGGCTTGTTCGGGGTATCTTCACCTCGACCAGTAGAGCAAAGAGTTGCTCCTCAACCTACTGAACCTACTGAAAATGAAAATGTTTACTTCGAAATTCCTTCGGGTATGATAGAGAAACTGCTGGCTAATCCTTTTGTTGGAGATGGAACTTTACATCCCGATTTACACTTAATCTATGTGGATGAAGTTTGTGGATTATTTAAGCTTGCAGGTATGCCCGATGATGTTATCAAGAAGAAGGTCTTCCCTTTATCTTTGAAGGGAGATGCATTGACATGGTATAGGCTATGTGATGATATGGGATCATGGGACTACAAACGGTTGAAATTGGAATTCCATCAGAAGTTTTATCCTATGCATCTTGTTCATCGTGATCGTAATTATATATATAATTTTTGGCCTCGCGAAGGAGAAAGCATCGCTCAAGCTTGGGGGAGGCTTAAGTCAATGTTATATTCATGCCCCAATCATGAGCTCTCAAAAGAAATGAATATTCAAAAAATTTATGCTCGGCTTTCTGACAATAATCGCTCCATGCTCGATACTTCTTGTACTGGTTCTTTTATGATGAAGACTATTGAATTCAAATGGGATTTATTGGAAAGAACTAAATGCAACTCTGAAGATTGGGATCTCGACGAAGGTAAGGAGTTAGGTATAACACCTAAGTTTGATTGTGTTAAATCTTTTATGGACACCGATGTTTTCCATAAATTTAGCACTAAATATGGACTTGACTCTGAGATAGTAGCTTCTTTCTGTGAATCCTTTGCTACTCATGTTGATCTCCCTAAGGAGAAGTGGTTTAAATATCATCCTCCCATAGAAGTAAAAGTAGTTGAACCTATTAAAGTTGAAGAAAATACTATCACTTATAATGATCCTATTGTTCCCACTGCTTATGTTGAGAAACCACCTTTTCCTGTTAGGATAAAGGATCATGCTAAAGCATCAACTGTGGTACGTAAAAGTAATATTAGAACTTATACACCTCCTGAGCAAGTTAAGGTTGAACCTAATATTGCTATTGTTAAAGATCTCTTGGCTGATAATATCGATGGGCATGTTATTTACTTCTGTGATGAGATTGCTAGAATTGCTAAGCCTGGTGCCAAAGATAAACATAGACCTGTGGTAGGCATGCCTGTTATTTCTGTTAAAATAGGAGATCATTGTTATCATGATTTGTGTGATATGGGTGCTAGTGATAGTGCGATACCTATTTCTTTATATCAAGAAATTATGCATGATATTGCACCCGCTGAGTTAGAAGAAATTGATGTCACCATTAAGCTTGCCAATAGAGATACTATTTCACCAATTGGGATTGTTAGAGATGTTGAAGTCTTGTGTGGGAAGGCTAAATATCCTGCTGATTTTCTTGTTCTTGGTTCCCCACAAGATAGCTTTTGTCCCATCATATTTGGTAGACCCTTCTTGAATATTGTTAATGCTAAGATAGACTGCAGAAAGGATGTTGTTACTATTGGTTTGGATGATATGTCTCATGAGTTTAATTTTTCTAAATTTCGTAGACAACCCCGTGATGAAGAATTGCCTAGTAAAGATGAAATTATTTCTCTTGCTTCTATTGCCATGCCTCCTAGTGATCCTTTAGAACAATATTTGCTAGACCATGAAAATGATATGTTTATGAATGAAAGAAGTGGTAAGAAAGGAAATACTAAAGCTCCTTGAGGCAGGTATTATTTATCCCGTTGCTGATAGTCAGTGGGTAAGTTCTGTCCATTGTGTCCCTAAGAAGGGAGGTATTACTGTTGTTCCTAATGATAAAGATGAATTGATTCCGCAAAGAATTATTACAGGTTATAGGATGGTAATTGATTTCCGCAAATTAAATAAAGCTACTAAAAAAGATCATTACCCTTTGCCTTTCATTGATCAAATGCTAGAAAGATTATCCAAAGATACACATTTTTGCTTTCTAGATGGTTACTCTGGTTTCTCTCAAATACCTGTGTCAGCTGATGATCAAGCAAAGACCACTTTTACTTGCCCTTTCGGTACTTTTGCTTATAGACGTATGCCTTTTGGTTTATGTAATGCACCTGCTACCTTTCAAAGATGCATGATGGCTATATTTTCCGACTTTTGTGAAAAGATATGTGAGGTTTTCATGGACGATTTCTCCGTTTATGGATCCTCTTTTGATGATTGCTTGAGCAACCTTGATCGAGTTTTGCAGAGATGTGAAGAAACTAATCTTGTCTTGAATTGGGAGAAGTGCCACTTTATGGTTAATGAAGGCATTGTTTTGGGGCATAAAATTTCTCAAAGAGGTATTGAAGTTGATAAAGCTAAAGTTGCTGCTATTGAAAAGATGCCATATCCTAAGGACATCAAAGGTATAAGAAGTTTCCTTGGTCATGCTAGTTTTTATAGGAGGTTCATTAAGGACTTCTCAAAAATTTCTCAGCCTCTGACTAATCTCTTACAAAAGGATATACCTTTCGTTTTTTGATGATGATTGTGTAGAAGCATTTGAAATACTTAAGAAAGCATTAATCTCTGCACCTATCGTTTAGCCACCTGACTGGAATTTACCCTTTGAAATTATGTGTGATGCTAGCGATTATGCTGTAGGTGCTGTTCTAGGGCAAAGAGTTGATAAGAAATCAAATGTTATTCAATATGCTAGTAAAACTCTAGGCAATGCATAGAGAAATTATGCTACTACTCAAAAAGAATTCTTAGCAGTTGTATTTGCTTGTGATAAGTTCAGACCTTATATTGTTTATTCTAAAGTGACTATTCACACAGATCATGCTGCTATTAAATATCTTATGGAAAAGAAATATGCTAAACCTAGACTTATTAGATGGGTTCTCTTGCTACAAGAATTTGATTTGCATATTATTGATAGAAAGGGAGCTGATAACCCCGTTGCAGATAACTTGTCTAGGTTAGAAAATGTTCTTGATGACCCACTACCTATTGATGATAGCTTTCCTGATGAACAATTAAATGTAATAAATGCTTCTCATATTGCTCCATGGTGTGCTGATTATGCTAATTACATTGTTGCTAAATTTATACCACCTAGTTTCACATACCAGCAAAAGAAAAAGTTTTTCTATGATTTAAGACATTACTTCTGGGATGACCCGCATTTTTATAAAGAAGGAGTAGATGGTGTTATTAGGCGTTGTGTACCTGAGCATGAACAGGAACAGATCCTACGCAAGTGTCACTCCGAGGCTTATGGAGGGCACCACGCTGGAGATAGAACTGCACATAAGGTATTGCAATCCGGTTTTTATTGGCCTACTCTCTTCAAGGATGCTCGTAAGTTTGTCTTATCTTGTGATGAATGTCAAAGAATGTTGGAAATATGCCCTAGAGGCAATAATAAATGGTTATTATTATATTTCTGTGTTCATGATAATAGTCTATTATTCATGCTATAATTGTATTGTCCGGAAATCGTAATACATGTGTGAATACATAGACCACAACCTGTCCCTAGTAAGCCTCTAGTTGACTAGCTCGTTGATCAACAGATAGTCATGGTTTCCTGACTATGGACATAGGATGTCACTGATAACGGGATCACATCATTAGGAGAATGATGTGATGGACAAGACCCAACCTAAGCATAGCATAAAAGATCGTGTAGTTTCGTTTGCTAGAGCTTTTCCAATGTCAAGTATCTTTTCCTTAGACCATGAGATCGTGCAACTCCCGGATACCGTAGGAGTGCTTTGGGTGTGCCAAACGTCACAACGTAACTGGGTGACTATAAAGGTGCATTACGGGTATCTCCGAAAGTGTCTGTTGGGTTGGCACGGATCGAGACTGGGATTTGTCACTCCGTGTAAACGGAGAGGTATCTCTGGGCCCACTCGGTAATGCATCATCATAATGAGCTCAATGTGACTAAGGCGTTAGTCACGGGATCATGCATTGCGGTACGAGTAAAGAGACTTGCCGGTAACGAGATTGAACAAGGTATTGGGATACCGACGATCGAATCTCGGGCAAGTAACATACCGATTGACAAAGGGAATTGCATACGGATTGATTGAATCCTCGACACCGTGGTTCACCCGATGATATCATCGTGGAACATGTGGGAGCCAACATGGGTATCCAGATCCCGCTGTTGGTTATTGACCGGAGAGGCGTCTCGGTCATGTCTGCATGTCTCCCGAACCCGTAGGGTCTACACACTTAAGGTCCGGTGACGCTAGGGTTGTAGAGATATATGTATGCGGAAACCCGAAAGTTGTTCGGAGTCCCGGATGAGATCCCGGACGTCACGAGAGGTTCCGGAATGGTCCGGAGGTGAAGAATTATATATAGGAAGTCCAGTTTTGGCCACCGGGAAAGTTTCGGGGGTTATCGGTATTGTACCGGGACCACCGGAAGGGTCCCGGGGGTCCACCGGGTGGGGCCACCTGTCCCGGAGGGCCCCGTGGGCTGAAAGTGGAGGGGAACCAGCCCCTAATGGGCTGGGGCGCCACCTTGGGCCTCCCCCCCATGCGCCTAGGGTTGGGAACCCTAGGGGGGGGAGTTCCCCCTTGCCTTGGGGGGCAAGGCAACCCCTTCCCCCCTTGGCCGCCGCCCCCCCTTGGAGATCCCATCTCCTAGGGCTGCGCACCCCCCTTGGGGGCCTATATAAAGGGGGGGGGAGGGAGG
This sequence comes from Triticum aestivum, assembly GCF_018294505.1. NCBI lineage: Eukaryota > Viridiplantae > Streptophyta > Magnoliopsida > Poales > Poaceae > Triticum > Triticum aestivum. The sequence continues at coordinate 441,941,821 of NC_057814.1, read as the reverse complement.
GCAGCACACTACAGCCTTTGGCGCCTCCCTCCTCCCCTGCAACACCTCTCTCTCTCGCGCAGAAGCTCGGCGAAGCCCTGCCGGAGAGCCGCTACATCCACCACCACGCCGTCGTGCTGTTGGATCTCCATCAACCTCTCCTCCCCCCTTGCTGGATCAAGAAAGGAGGAGACGTCGCTGCACCGTACGTGTGTTGAACGCGGAGGTGCCGTACGTTCGGCACTCGGTCATCGGTGATTTGGATCACGGCGAGTACGACTCCGTCATCCACGTTCATTGGAACGCTTCCGCTCGCGATCTACAACGGTATGTAGATGCACTCCCTTCCCCTCGTTGCTAGTAGACTCCATAGATGCATCTTGGTGAGCGTAGGAAAATTTTAAAATTATGCTACGATTCCCAACAGTGGCATCATGAGCCAGGCCTATGCGTAGTTACTATGCACGAGTAGAACACAAAGCAGTTGTGGGCGTTGAGTTTGCCAATTCTTCTTGCCGCTACTAGTCGTTTCTTGTTTCGGCGGCATTGTAGGATGAAGCGGCCCGGACCGACCTTACACGTACGCTTACGTGAGACAGGTTCCACCGACTGACATGCACTAGTTGCATAAGGTGGCTAGCGGGTGTCTGTCTCTCCTACTTTAGTCGGAACGGATTCGATGAAAAGGGTCCTTATGAAGGGTAAATAGAAATTGGCAAATCACGTTGTGGTCATACGTAGGTAAGAAACGTTCTTGCTAGAAACCTACAAACCACGTAAAAACTTGCAACAACAATTAGAGGACGTCTAACTTGTTTTTGCAGCAAGTGCTATGTGATGTGATATGGCCAGAAGATGTGATGAATGATATATGTGATGTATGAGATTGATCATATTCTTGTAATAGGAATCACGACTTGCATGTCGATGAGTATGACAACCGGCAGGAGCCATAGGAGTTGTCTTTATTATTTTGCATGACCTGCGTGTCATTGAATAACGCCATGTAATTACTTTACTTTGTTGCTAAACGCGTTAGCCATAGAAGTAGAAGTAATCGTTGGCGTGACGACTTCATGAAGACACAATGATGGAGATCATGATGATGGAGATCATGGTGTCATGCCGGTGACGAAGATGATCATGGTGCCCCGAAGATGGAGATCAAAGGAGCATGATGATATTGGCCATATCATGTCACTGTTTGATTGCATGTGATGTTTATCATGTTTTTGCATCTTATTTGCTTAGAACGACGGTAGCAAGTAGGATGATCCCTTATAATAATTTCAAGAAAGTGTTCACCCTAACTGTGCACCGTTGCGAAGGTTCGTCGTTTCGAAGCACCACGTGATGATCGGGTGTGATAGATTCTAACGTTCGCATACAACGGGTGTTGACGAGCCTAGCATGTACAGACATGGCCTCGGAACACACGCAATACACTTAGGTTGACTTGACGAGCCTAGCATGTACAGACATGGCCTCGGAACACGGAGGACCGAAAGGTCGAGCATGAGTCGTATAGAAGATACGATCAACATGGAGATGTTCACCGATCTTGACTAGTCCGTCTCACGTGATGATCGGACACGGCCTAGTTGAGCTCGGATCATGTTTCACTTAGATGACTAGAGGGATGTCTATCTGAGTGGGAGTTCATTAAATAATTTGATTATATGAACTTAATTATCATGAACTTAGTCTAAAATCTTTACACTATGTATTGTAGATCAAATGGCCCACGTTGTCCTCAATTTCAACGCGTTCCTAGAGAAAACCAAGCTGAAAGATGATGGCAGCAACTATACGGACTGGGTCCGGAACCTGAGGATCATCCTCATAGCAGCCAAGAAAGATTATGTCTTAGAAGCACCGCTAGGTGAAGCACCAATCCCTGAGAACCAAGACGTTATGAACGCTTGGCAGCAGCGTGCTGATGATTACTCCCTCGTTCAGTGCGGCATGCTTTACAGCTTAGAACCGGGTCTCCAAAAGCGTTTTGAGAAACATGGAGCATATGAGATGTTCGAGGAGCTGAAACTGGTTTTTCAAGCTCATGCCCGGGTCGAGAGATATGATGTCTCCGACAAGTTCTTCAGCTGTAAAATGGAGGAGAACAGTTCTGTTAGTGAGCACATACTCAGAATGTCTGGGTTGCACAACCGCTTGTCTCAGCTGGGAGTTAATCTCCCGGATGACGCGGTCATTGACAGAATCCTCCAGTCGCTTCCACCAAGCTACAAGAGCTTTGTGATGAACTACAATATGCAGGGGATGGAAAAGACCATTCCCGAGGTATATTCAATGCTGAAATCAGCTGAGGTAGAGATCAGAAAAGAACATCAAGTGTTGATGGTGAATAAAACCACTAAGTTCAAGAAGGGCAAGGGTAAGAAGAACTTCAAGAAGGACGGCAAGGGAGTTGCCGCGCCCGGTAAGCCAGTTACCGGGAAGAAGTCAAAGAATGGACCCAAGCCCGAGACTGAGTGCTTTTATTGCAAGGGAAGTGGTCACTGGAAGCGGAACTGCCCCAAATATTTAGCGGACAAGAAGAAGGCCGGCAACACCCAAGGTATATGTGATATACAAGTAATTGATGTGTACCTTACCAGTACTCGTAGTAGCTCCTGGGTATTTGATACCGGTGCGGTTGCTCATATTTGTAACTCAAATCAGGAACTACGGAATAAACGGAGACTGGCAAAGGACGAGGTGACGATGCGCGTCGGGAATGGTTCCAAGGTCGATGTGATCGCCGTCGGCACGCTACCTCTGCATCTACCCACGGGATTAGTTTATAAACCTCAATAATTGTTATTTAGTGCCAGCTTTGAGCATGAACATTGTATCTGGATCTCGTTTAATTCGAGATGGCTACTCATTTAAATCTGAGAATAATGGTTGTTCTATTTATTTGAGAGATATGTTTTATGGTCATGCCCCGCTGGTCAATGGTTTATTTTTGATGAATCTCGAACGTGATGTTACACATGTTCATAGTGTGAATACCAAAAGATGTAAAGTTGATAACGATAGTCCCACATACTTGTGGCACTGCCGCCTTGGTCACATTGGTGTCAAGCGCATGAAGAAGCTCCATGCAGATGGACTTTTGGAGTCTCTTGATTACGAATCATTTGACACGTGCGAACCATGCCTCATGGGTAAGATGACCAAGACTCCGTTCTCCGGAACAATGGAGCGAGCAACCAACTTATTGGAAATCATACATACCGATGTGTGCGGTCCAATGAGTGTTGAGGCTCGCGGAGGATATCGTTATGTTCTCACTCTCACTGATGATTTAAGTAGATATGGGTATGTCTACCTAATGAAACACAAGTCTGAAACCTTTGAAAAGTTCAAGGAATTTCAGAGTGAAGTCGAGAATCAACGTGACAGGAAAATAAAATTCTTACGATCAGATCGTGGTGGAGAATATTTAAGTCACGAATTTGGTACACACTTAAGGAAATGTGGAATAGTTTCACAACTCACGCCGCCTGGAACACCTCAGAGAAATGGTGTGTCCGAACGTCGTAATCGCACTCTATTGGATATGGTGCGATCTATGATGTCTCTTACCGATTTACCGCTCTCATTTTGGGGTTATGCTTTAGAGACTGCCGCATTCACTTTAAATAGGGCACCGTCTAAATCCGTTGAGACGACACCGTATGAATTATGGTTTGGGAAGAAACCTAAGCTGTCGTTTCTAAAAGTTTGGGGATGCGATGCTTATGTCAAGAAACTTCAACCTGAAAAGCTCGAACCCAAATCGGAAAAATGCGTCTTCATAGGATACCCTAAGGAAACTATTGGGTATACCTTCTACCTCAGATCCGAAGGCAAGATCTTCGTTGCCAAGAACGGGTCCTTTCTAGAGAAGGAGTTTCTCTCGAAAGAATTGAGTGGGAGGAAAGTGGAACTTGATGAGGTGATAGTCACCCCTTCCGAACCGGAAAGTAGCGCAGCGCGGGAAAATGTTCCTGTGGTGCCTACACCGACTGGGGAGGAAGTTAATGATGATGATCATGAAGCTTCAGATCAAGTTACTGAACTTCGTAGGTCCACAAGGACACGTTCCGCACCAGAGTGGTACGGCAACCCTGTCCTGGAAATCATGTTGTTAGACAACGGTGAACCTTCGAACTATGAAGAAGCGATGGCGGGCCCGGATTCCGACAAATGGCTAGAAGCCATGAAATCCGAGATAGAATCCATGTATGAAAACAAAGTATGGACTTTGACTGACTTGCCCGATGAGCGGCGAGCCATAGAAAACAAATGGATCTTTAAGAAGAAGACGGACGCAGATGGTAATGTGACCATCTACAAAGCTCGACTTGTCGCTAAGGGTTATCGACAAGTTCAAGGGGTTGACTACGATGAGACTTTCTCACCCGTAGCGAAGCTGAAGTCCGTCCGAATCATGTTAGCAATTGCCGCATACTATGATTATGAGATATGGCAGATGGACGTCAAAACGGCATTCCTTAACGGCTTCCTTAAGGAAGAGTTGTATATGATGCAGCCGGAAGGTTTTGTCGATCCTAAGAATGCTAACAAAGTATGCAAGCTCCAGCGCTCAATCTATGGGCTGGTGCAAGCATCTCGGAGTTGGAACATTCGCTTTGATGAGATGATCAAAGCGTTTGGGTTTACACAGACTTATGGAGAAGCCTGTGTTTACAAGAAAGTGAGTGGGAGCTCTGTAGCATTTCTCATATTATATGTGGATGACATATTATTGATGGGAAATGATATAGAATTCTTGGAAAGTATAAAGGCCTATTTGAATAAGTGTTTTTCAATGAAGGACCTTGGAGAAGCTGCTTATATATTAGGCATCAAGATCTATAGAGATAGATCAAGACGCCTCATTGGTCTTTCACAGAGTACATACCTTGACAAGATATTGAAGAAGTTCAATATGGATCAGTCCAAGAAGGGGTTCTTGCCTGTATTGCAAGGTGTGCAATTGAGCACGGCTCAATGCCCGACCACGGCAGAAGATATAGAAGAGATGAGTGTCATCCCCTATGCCTCGGCCATAGGGTCTATTATGTATGCCATGCTGTGTACCAGACCTGATGTAAACCTTGCCGTAAGTTTGGTAGGAAGGTACCAAAGTAATCCCGGCAAGGAACACTGGACAGCGGTCAAGAATATCCTGAAGTACCTGAAGAGGACTAAGGATATGTTTCTCGTTTATGGAGGTGACGAAGAGCTCGTCGTAAAGGGTTACGTCGACGCTAGCTTCGACACAGATCTGGATGACTCGAAGTCACAGACCGGATACGTGTATATTTTGAATAGAGGAGCAGTAAGCTGGTGCAGTTGCAAGCAAAGCGTCGTGGCGGGATCTACATGTGAAGCGGAGTACATGGCAGCCTCGGAGGCAGCACAGGAAGCAGTCTGGATGAAGGAGTTCATTACCGACCTAGGGGTGATTCCCAATGCGTCGGGCCCGATGACTCTCTTCTGTGACAACACTGGAGCTATTGCCCTTGCGAAGGAGCCCAGGTTTCACAGGAAGACCAGGCATATCAAGCGTCGCTTCAACTCCATTCGTGAAAGTGTTCAAAATGGAGACATAGATATTTGTAAAGTACACACGGACCTGAATGTAGCAGATCCGTTGACTAAACCTCTCCCTAGGGCAAAACATGATCAACACCAGGACGCAATGGGTGTTCGATTCATCACAATGTAACTAGATTATTGACTCTAGTGCAAGTGGGAGACTGTTGGAAATATGCCCTAGAGGCAATAATAAATGGTTATTATTATATTTCTGTGTTCATGATAATAGTCTATTATTCATGCTATAATTGTATTGTCCGGAAATCGTAATACATGTGTGAATACATAGACCACAACCTGTCCCTAGTAAGCCTCTAGTTGACTAGCTCGTTGATCAACAGATAGTCATGGTTTCCTGACTATGGACATAGGATGTCATTGATAACGGGATCACATCATTAGGAGAATGATGTGATGGACAAGACCCAACCTAAGCATAGCATAAAAGATCGTGTAGTTTCGTTTGCTAGAGCTTTTCCAATGTCAAGTATCTTTTCCTTAGACCATGAGATCGTGCAACTCCCGGATACCGTAGGAGTGCTTTGGGTGTGCCAAACGTCACAACGTAACTGGGTGACTATAAAGGTGCATTACGGGTATCTCCGAAAGTGTCTGTTGGGTTGGCACGGATCGAGACTGGGATTTGTCACTCCGTGTAAACGGAGAGGTATCTCTGGGCCCACTCGGTAATGCATCATCATAATGAGCTCAATGTGACTAAGGCGTTAGTCACGGGATCATGCATTGCGGTACGAGTAAAGAGACTTGCCGGTAACGAGATTGAACAAGGTATTGGGATACCGACGATCGAATCTCGGGCAAGTAACATACCGATTGACAAAGGGAATTGCATACGGATTGATTGAATCCTCGACACCGTGGTTCACCCGATGATATCATCGTGGAACATGTGGGAGCCAACATGGGTATCCAGATCCCGCTGTTGGTTATTGACCGGAGAGGCGTCTCGGTCATGTCTGCATGTCTCCCGAACCCGTAGGGTCTACACACTTAAGGTCCGGTGACGCTAGGGTTGTAGAGATATATGTATGCGGAAACCCGAAAGTTGTTCGGAGTCCCGGATGAGATCCCGGACGTCACGAGAGGTTCCGGAATGGTCCGGAGGTGAAGAATTATATATAGGAAGTCCAGTTTTGGCCACCGGGAAAGTTTCGGGGGTTATCGGTATTGTACCGGGACCACCGGAAGGGTCCCGGGGGTCCACCGGGTGGGGCCACCTGTCCCGGAGGGCCCCGTGGGCTGAAAGTGGAGGGGAACCAGCCCCTAGTGGGCTGGGGCGCCCCTTGGGCCTCCCCCCATGCGCCTAGGGTTGGGAACCCTAGGGGGGGAGTTCCCCCTTGCCTTGGGGGGCAAGGCAACCCCTTCCCCCCTTGGCCGCCGCCCCCCCCTTGGAGATCCCATCTCCTAGGGCTGCGCACCCCCCTTGGGGGCCTATATAAAGGGGGGGAGGGAGGGCAGCACACTACAGCCTTTGGTGCCTCCCTCCTCCCCTGCAACACCTCTCTCTCTCGCGCAGAAGCTCGGCGAAGCCCTGCCGGAGAGCCGCTACATCCACCACCACGCCGTCGTGCTGTTGGATCTCCATCAACCTCTCCTCCCCCCTTGCTGGATCAAGAAAGGAGGAGACGTCGCTGCACCGTACGTGTGTTGAACGCGGAGGTGCCGTACGTTCGGCACTCGGTCATCGGTGATTTGGATCAAGGCGAGTACGACTCCGTCATCCACGTTCATTGGAACGCTTCCGCTCGCGATCTACAACGGTATGTAGATGCACTCCCTTCCCTCGTTGCTAGTAGACCCCATAGATGCATCTTGGTGAGCGTAGGAAAATTTTAAAATTATGCTACGACTCCCAACAAAGAATTGGTAATATTAGTAGACGCCAAGAAATGCCTATGAATTATTCGCTTGTTATTGAACCATTCGATGTTTGGGGCTTTTATATGGGACCGTTTCCTTCCTCTAATGGGTATACACATATTTTAGTTGCTATTGATTACGTTACTAAGTGGGTAGAAGCTATTCCAACTAGTAGTGCTGATCATAACACCTCTATTAAGATGCTTAAAGAAGTTATTTTTCCGAGGTTTGGAGTCCCTAGATATTTAATGGCTGATGGTGGTTCACATTTTATTCATGGTGCTTTTTGTAAAATGCTTCCTAAGTATGATGTTAATCATAGAATTGCATCCCCTTATCACCCACAGTCTAGTGGTCAAGTAGAATTGAGTAATAGAGAGCTCAAATTAATTTTGCAAAAGACCGTTAATAGATCTAGAAAAAATTGGTCCAAGAAACTTGATGATGCATTATGGGCCTATAAAACTGCATATAAAAATCCTATGGGTATGTCTCCGTATAAAATGGTTTATGGAAAAGCATGTCACTTACCTCTCGAACTAGAACATAAGGCATATTGGGCTATTAAAGAGCTCAATTATGATTTCAAACTTGCCGGTGAGAAGAGGTTATTTGACATTAGCTCACTTGATGAATGGAGAACCCAAGCCTATGAGAATGCCAAGTTGTTTAAATAAAAAGTTAAAAGATGGCATGACAAAAGGATACAAAAGCGTGAGTTTAATGTAGGTGATTATGTGTTGCTATACAACTCTCGTTTAAGATTTTTTGCAGGAAAACTTCTCTCTAAATGGGAAGGTCCTTACGTTATCGAGGAGGTTTATCGTTCCGGTGCCATAAAAATCAACAACTTCGAAGGCACAAATCCGAAAGTGGTGAACGGTCAAAGAATCAAACATTATATCTCAGGTAATCCTATAAATGTTGAAACTAATATTATTGAAACCGTAACCCCGGAGGAATACATAAGGGACACTTTCCAGAACGTCTCAGACTCCAAAAAGGAATAGGTATGTGGTACGGTAAGTAAACCGACTCCAAAACAGTTCTAATGGCATTTTTTCTCCGTTTTGGAATATTTAGAAAAATAGAAAAATAAGAAGCAGTCCGGGAAGGACACGAGGCTTCCACGAGGGTGGGAGGCGCGCCCTACCCCCCTGGGCGCGCCCCTGCCTCGTGGGCACCTCGTGTGCTCTCCGGACTCCGTTTTCTTGCACGATACATATTTTGGTCGGTAAAAATTCAGTATATAATCTCCCGAAGGTTTTGACTCCTGTATCACGCAAATATCCTCTGTTCTTGTTTCGAGCTGTTTCTACCGCAGATTAGAACAAGATGTCATCTCAGGATTCTGACGGAGAGAGCTATATCTTACACCTCACTACTGACCCCAAGACCTATGGAGATCTATCTCCTTGTGGTCGAACTACGGACGAGGAGGAGGATGCTCATTTGATGAAGATCAAAGATTCAAGTTCGGAGGAGGAAGATGTCCCTCTACCTCAACCTTGGGATATGCACGTGAAGTTTAAGAAGTCTAGTCTCCCTAAGAGGGCCAAACTGTCTAACAACCAATCTATTCCTTCTCGTTTTCGGCAGAAAAGCAAAGGAGATTTATGCGACAAGATCTTGAAGCTGCAATCGAAGGTCGATGATTTAAAGGAGGAAATCGCTCTTCTCAATTACAACACGAAGAAGCTGAAAGCACAATTCTCATCATCACCACCATCTTCCTCGCCTCCGAAGAAGGAGATATAATCACATGGGTATTGGCACTCCCCTTGGCAACTGCCAAGCTTGGGGGAGGTGCCCCGGTATCGTATCACCATCACACTCCTATATTTACCGTTTTTCTTAGTTCGATCCTTTTAGTAATATCTTGATCTAGTAGAATAAAGTTTTAGTATGATCTAGTTTTGAGTTTTGCTTTATGATCCCTTTATGTAATCGAGTCCGTGAGCTATATAATAAAGATTAGTGTTGAGTCAAGGGCTTGATTATCTTGCTATGATCTTGAGTGAATAAAGGAAAAAGAAAGAATAAAAAGAAATAAAGAGATCATATTGATTTTATGGAGAGTAATGACTTCAGATAGAGAGAGTATGATGATTAAAAGTTGTTGAGAGTTGACAAACATAGTTTTGGTCATCGTTGCAATTAATAGGAAGTAATAAGGAAAGAGAGGTTTCACATATAAATATAGTATCTTGGACATCTTTTATGATTGTGAGCACTCATTAAAATATGACATGCTAAAGAGTTGATGTTGGACAAGGAAGACAACGTAATGGGTTATGTTTTCTTAGATCTAAAATAAAGTATATTGTCATGGATCATCCAAAATGTTGAGCTTGCCTTTCTCCCTCATGCTAGCCAAATTCTTTGCACCAAGTAGAGATACTACTTGTGCTTCCAAATACCCTTAAAACCAGTTTTGCCATGAGAGTCCACCATATCTACCTATGGATTGAGTAAGATCCTTCAAGTAAGTTGTCATCGGTGCAAGCAATAAAAATTGCTCTCTAAATATGTATGATTTATTAGTATGGAGAAAATAAGCTTTATACGATCTTGTGATGCAGAAGAATAAAAGCGATGTACTGCATAATAAAGGTCCATATCACAAGTGGCAATATAAAGTGACATTATTCCGCATTAAGATTTTGTGCATCCAACCCTGAAAGCGCATGACAACCTCTGCTTCCCTCTGCGAAGGGCCTATCTTTTACTTTTATCTTCTTACCTTATGCAAGAGTCATGGTGATCTTCACCTTTCCTTTTTACATTTTATCCTTTGGCAAGCACATTGTGTTTGGAAAGATCCTGATATTATATATAATCTAATTGGATGTAAGTTAGCATGAGCTATTATTGTTGACATTACCCTTGAGGTAAAAGGTTGGGAGGCGAAACTATAAGCCCCTATCTTTCTCTGTGTCCGATTAAAACTCCGTAACCACAAGTATTGCGTGAGTGTTAGCAATTGTGAAAGACTAAATGATAGTTGAGTATGTGGACTTGTTGAAAAGCTCTTATATAGACTCTTTCTGATGTTATGATAAATTGCAATTGCCTTCAATGACTGAGATTATAGTTTGTTAGTTCTCAATGAAGTTTCTGATTCATACTTGACATTGTGGATAGATTGTTACTTTATCATAAGAAATAATATGACAATATCCATATATGTTGCTGTTATAAAAATGATCATGATGCCCTCATGTCCGTATTTTATTTTATCGACACCTCTATCTCTAAACATGTGGACATATTTATCGTTATCGGCTTCCGCTTGAGGACAAGCGAGGTCTAAGCTTGGGGGAGTTGATACGTCCATTTTGCATCATGCTTTTATATTGATATTTATTGCATTATGGGCTGTTATTACACATTATGTCACAATACTTATGCCCATTCTCTCTTATTTTACAAGGTTTACATAAAGAGGGAGAATGCCGGCAGCTGGAATTCTGGGCTGGAAAAGGAGCAAATATTGGAGACCTATTCTGCACAACTCCACAAGTCCTAAAACTCCACGGAAGTTATATTTGGAAATAATAAAAAATACTAAGTGAAGAAAATACCAGAGGGGGCCCACACCCTGGCCATGAGGGTGGGGGGCGCGCCCTACCCCCCTGGGCGTGCCCCCTGCCTCGTGGGCCCCCTGGTGGCCCTCCAGTACCCAACTGTCTCCTTTGGGTATCCTATGAAGACACATTTCTCCGATTTGGGTTTGAGCTTATCAGGATGAGACTTTTTCACATCGCAACCCCAAACTTCAAGAAACGACAACTTTGGTTTCTTGCCAAACCACAGTTCATAAGGCGTCGTCTCAACGGATTTTGATGGTGCCCTATTTAACATGAATGTAGCTGTCTCTAATGCATAACCCCAAAACGATAGTGGTAAATTGGTAAGAGACATCATAGATTGCACTATATCCAATAAAGTACGGTTATGACGTTCGGACACACCATTATGCTGTGGTGTTCCAGGTGGCATAAATTTGTGAAACTATTCCACATTGTTTTAACTGAAGACCAAACTCGTAACTCAAATATTTGTCTCCGCGATCAGATCATAGAAACTTTATTTTCTTGTCACGATGATTTTCCACTTCACTCTGAAATTCTTTGAACTTTTCAAATGTTTCAGACTTATGTTTCATTAAGTAGATATACCCATATCTGCTCAAATCATCTGTGAAGGTGAGAAAATAACGATATCCGCCACGAGCCTCAATATTCATTGGACCACATACATCTGTATGTATGACTTCCAGCAAATCTGTTGCTCTCTCCATAGTTCCGGAGAACGGCGTTTTAGTCATCTTGCCCATGAGGCATGGTTCGCAAGCATCAAGTGATTCATAATCAAGTGATTCCGAAATCCCATCAGTATGGAGTTTCTTCATGCGCTTTACACCAATATGACCTAAACGGCAGTGCCACAAATAAGTTGCACTATCATTATTAACTTTGCATCTTTTGGCTTCAATATTATGATTATGTGTATCACTACGATCGAGATCCAACAAACCATTTTCGTTGGTGTGTATGACCATAGAAGGTTTTTATTCATGTAAACAGAACAACAATTGTTCTCTAACTTAAATGAATAACCGTATTGCAAAAAACATGATCAAATCATATTTATGCTCAAAGCAAACACCAAATAACACTTATTTAGTTTCAACACTAATCCCGAAAGTACAGGGAGTGTGCGATGATGATCATATCAATCTTGGAACTACTTCCAACACACATCGTCACCTCGCCTTTAACTAGTCTCTGTTTATTCTGCAACTCCCGTTTCGAGTTACTACTCTTAGCAACTGAACCAGTATCAAATACTGAGGGGTTGCTATAAACACTAGTAAAGTACACATCAATAACATGTATATCCAATATACCTTTGTTCACTTTGCCATCCTTCTTATCCACCAAATACTTGGGGTAGTTCCGCTTCCAGTGACCAGTCCCTTTGCAGTAGAAGCACTTAGTCTCAGGCTTAGGTACAGACTTGGGCTTCTTCACTTGAGTAGCAACTTGCTTGCCGTTCTTCTTGAAGGTCCCCTTCTTCCCTTTGCCCTTTTCTTGAAACTAGTGGTCTCGTCAACCATCAACACTTGATGTTTTTCTTGATTTCTACCTTCGTCGATTTCAGCATCACGAAGAGCTCGGGAATTATATTCGTCATCCCTTGCATACTATAGTTCATCACGAAGTTCTACTAACTTGGTGATGGTGACTAGAGAATTCTGTCAATCACTATTTTATCTGGAAGATTAACTCCCACTTGATTCAAGCGATTGTAGTACCCAGACAATCTGAGCACATGCTCACTAGTTGAGCGATTCTCCTTCATCTTTTAGCTATAGAACTTGTTGGAGACTTCATATCTCTCAACTCGGGTATTTGCTTGAAATATTAACTTCAACTCCTGGAACATCTTATATGGTCCATGACGTTCAAAACGTCTTTGAAGTCCCGATTCTAAGCCGTTAAGCATGGTGCACTAATCTATCAAGTAGTCATCATATTGAGCTAGCCAAACGTTCATAACGTCTGCATCTGCTCCTGCAATAGGTCTGTCACCTAGCGGTGCATCAAGGACATAATTTTTCTGTGCAGCAATGAGGATAATCCTCAGATCACGGATCCAACCCGCATCTTTGCTACTAACATCTTTCAACATAATTTTTCTCTAGGAACATATCAAAAATAAACACAGGAAAGCAACAACGCGAGCTATTGATCTACAACATAATTTGCAAAATACTATCAGGACTAAGTTCATGATAAATTCAAGTTCAATTAATCATATTACTTAAGAACTCCCACTTAGATAGACATCCCTCTAATCATCTAAGTGATTGCGTGATCCAAAGCAACTAAACCATGTCCGATTAACACGTGAGATGGAGTAGTCTCAATGGTGAACATCACTATGTTGATCATATCTACTATATGATTCACGCTCGACCTTTCGGTCTCTGTGTTCCGAGGCCATATCTGTATATATGCTAGGCTCGTCAAGTTTAACCTGAGTATTCCGCGTGTGCAACTGTTTTGCACCCGTTGTATTTGAACGTAGAGCCTATCACACCCGATTAACACGTGGTGTCTCAGCACGAAGAACTTTCGCAACGGTGCATACTCAGGGAGAACACTTTTATCTTGAAATTTTAGTGAGAGATCATCTTATAATGCTACCGTCAATCAAAGCAAAATAAGATGCATAAAGGATTAACATCACATGCAATCAATATAAGTGATATGATATGGCCATCATCATCTTGTGCTTGTGATCTCCATCTCCGAAGCACCGTGCTCGTGATCTCCATCTCCGAAGCACCGTGCTTGTGATCTCCATCTCCGAAGCACCGTCATGATCACCATCGTCACCGGCGCGACACCTTGATCTCCATCGTAGTATCGTTGTCGTCTCGCCAACTAATTGCTTTTACGACTATCGCTACCGCTTAGTGATAAAGTAAAACTATTACATGGTGATTGCATCTCATACAATAAAGCGACAACCATATGGCTCCTGCCAGTTGCCGATAACTCGGTTACAAAACATGATCATCTCATACAACAAATTATATCACATCATGTCTAGACCATATCACAGCACAACATGCCCTGCAAAAACAAGTTAGACGTCCTCTATTTTGTTGTTGCAAGTTTTACGTGGCTGCTACGGGCTTAGCAAGAACCGTTCTTACCTACGCATCAAAACCACAACGATAGTTTGTCAAGTTGGTGCTGTTTTAACCTTCGCAAGGACCGGGCGTAGCCACACTCGGTTCAACTAAAGTGAAAGAGACAGACACCCGCCAGTCACCTTTAAGCAACGAGTGCTCCGAACGGTGAAACCAGTCTCGCGTAAGCGTACGCGTAATGTCGGTCCGGGCCGCTTCATCTCACAATACCGCTGAACCAAAGTATGACATGCCGGTAAGCAGTATGACTTATATCGCCCACAACTCACTTGTGTTCTACTCGTGCATATCATCAACGCATAAAACCAGGCTCGGATGCCACTGTTGGGGAACGTAGTAATTTCAAAAAATTTCCTACGCACACGCAAGATCATGGTGATGCATAGCAACGAGAGGGGAGAGTGTTGTCCGCGTACCCTCGTAGACCGACAGCGGAAGCGTTATCACAACGCGGTTGATGTAGTCGTACGTCTTCACGATCCAACCGATCAAGTACCGAACGTACGACACCTCTGAGTTCTACACACGTTCAGCTCGATGACGTCCCTCGAACTCCGATCCAGCCAAGTGTTGAGGGAGAGTTTCGTCAGCACGACGGCGTGGTGACGATGATGATGTTCCACCGACGCAGGGCTTTGCTTAAGCTCCGCAACGGCATTATCGAGGTGTAATATGGTGGAGGGGGCACCGCACACGGCTAAAATATCGTATATCCAATTGTGTGTCTCATGAGGTGCCCCCTGCCCCCGTATATAAAGGAGCAAGGGGGAGAGGGCCGGCCAAGGGGAGGTGGCGCGCCCAAGGGGGGAGTCCTACTCCCACCGGGAGTAGGACTCCTCCTTTCCTTGTGGGAGTAGGAGAAGGGAAGGGGGAAGGAGAAAGAAGGAAGGGGGCGCCCCCCTTCCCTAGTCCAATTCGGACCAGATCATGGGGAGGGGGGCGGCCACCTTTTGAGGCCTTTCTCTCCTTTCCCGTATGGCCCATTAAGGCCCAATACGAATTCCCGTAACTCTCCGGTACTCCGAAAAATACCCGTATCACTCGGAACCTTTCCGAAGTCCAAATATAGTCGTCCAATATATCGATCTTTACGTCTCGGCCATTTCAAGACTCCTCGTCATGTCCCCGATCTCATCCGGGACTCCGAACTCCTTCGGTACATCAAAACTCAATAAAACTGTCATCGTAACGTTAAGCGTGCGGACCCTTCGGGTTCGAGAACTATGTAGACATGACCGAGACACCTCTCCGGTCAATAACCAATAGCGGGACCTGGATGCCCATATTGGCTCCTACATTTTCTACGAAGATTTTTATCGGTCAGACCGCATAACAACATACGTTGTTCCCTTTGTCATCGGTATGTTACTTGCCCGAGATTCGATCGTCGGTATCTCGATACCTAGTTCAATCTCGTTACCGGCAAGTCTCTTTACTCGTTCCGTAATACATCATCCCGCAACTAACTCATTAGTCACAATGCTTGCAAGGCTTATAGTGATGTGCATTACCGAGTGGGCCCAGACATACCTCTCCGACAATCGGAGTGACAAATCCTAATCTCGAAATACGCCAACCCAACAAGTACCTTTGGAGACACCTGTAGAGCACCTTTATAATCACCCATTTACGTTGTGACGTTTGGTAGCACACAAAGTGTTCCTCCGGTAAACGGGAGTTGCATAATCTCATAGTCATAGGAACATGTATAAGTCATGAAGAAAGCAATAGCAACATACTAAACGATCGGGTGCTAAGCTAACGGAATGGGTCAAGTCAATCACGTCATTCTCCTAATGAGGTGATCCCGTTAATCAAATGACAACTCAAGTCTATGGCTAGGAAACATAACCATCTTTGATTAACGAGCTAGTCAAGTAGAGGCATACTAGTGACACACTGTTTGTCTATGTATTCACACATGTATTATGTTTCCGGTTAATACAATTCTAGCATGAATAATAAACATTTATCATGATATAAGGAAATATATAAAACTTTATTATTGCCTCTAGGGCATATTTCCTTCATATATATCCATATACCCTAAAACGATCAGGGAGCAGAATAGATCTGGAGTTCCGCCGCCGCAAGCCTCTGTAGCCACCAAAACCCAATCGGGGCCCTAATCCGGCACCCTGCCGGAGGGGGGATCCCTCACCAGTGGACATCTTCATCATCCCGGTGCTCTCCATGACGAGGAGGGAGTAGTTCACCCTCGGGGCTGAGGGTATGTACCAGTAGCTATGTGTTTGATCTCTCTCTCTCTCGTGTTCTTGATTTGGCACGATCTTGATGTATCACGAGCTTTGCTATTATAGTTGGATCTTATGTTTCTTCTCCCCCTATACTCTCTTGTAATGGATTGAGTTTTCCCTTTGAAGTTATCTTATCGGATTGAGTCTTTAATGATTTGAGAACACTTGATGTATGTCTTGCCGTGCGTATCTGTGGTGACAATGGGATATCACGTGATTCACTTGATGTATGTTTTGGTGATCAACTTGCGGGTTCCGCCCATGAACCTATGCATAGGGGTTGTGTAACACCCCGCATGTAACTTGCCATATTTGTAACTCTGACTCTTGCCATTTTCGGCTATGTGCTATGATATTCCCCTCCATGTTCGGGTTTGGTCTTTCGTTTTGCATTTTCTTCATGTCATGCATTTGATATCATGTCATCATGTGCATTGCATTTGCATACGTGTTCGTCTTATGCATCCGAGCATTTTCCCCGTTGTCCGTTTTGCAATCCGGCGCTCCTATCTCCTCCGGTGCACCCCTCTTGTTTTCTTTTGTGTGCGGGTGTCAAACATTCTCGGAATGGACCGAGGCTTGTCAAGTGGCCCTAGTATACCACCCGGAGACCACCGGTCAAGTTTCGTTCCATTTGGAGGTCGTTTGGTACTCCAACGGTTAACCGGGCATCCGCAAAGGCCATTTGTGTGTGCAGCAAAACCCCCCCTAAAAAGCAGCCCAAAACCCACCATACTCTCTTCCATGCTCTATGTCGTTCGATCACGATCGCGTGGGCGAAAACCGCACCTCATTTGGAGCCTCCTAGCTCCCTCTACCTATAAATATGTGAGACCTTCCGTATACAAACACAGTCCAAACCTAACCCTCGTTCCTCTCCGCCGCCGGACACGTCCGAACGGAGCCGGACGCGTCCACCTCCACCGCCGCCGCCACGTGGCACGCCTCCGAACGCCGCCGCCGCCGAGGCCCACGGGCCCGTCCGCGGCCCTCCCGGCCCGTCGCCGCGCCCCCCCGCACGCGCCTCCGCGCCGCCGCCTCGCCTCCCGTCCGCCGGCCCCGGCCACCCGCGGCGCCGCCGCGCCGGGCAGCGTCGCCGCCGCCGCCGGTCGTGCTCCTCGTCACCACTCCTCCCGTCGGTGGCGACCGACGCCGGCGCCGTCGCCCCTCCGGCCGCCGACCTCCCCCACCATCTCCTTCCTCCTCGTCGAGCCCCGCCGGCCACCTCTCCTCCGCCGGCGAGCACCCGAGGCCGAGCTCGAGCTCCAACTCCGGCCAGATCTCGATCTGGTACTGTAGCGTTGACTTTCTCTCTCCCCCCCCGAAACTGCTAAGTCCTGTGATTCTTACCTCATATGCACCTGTTCATCGTTGCATAACTCTCTGCATATAGCTCCGTTTCGCGCGTGTAATATGTCAAATTGTTCGTCTCGGGATGCTCTACATTTTGTTCAATTGCACCATGTTCATTAGAGGTCATCTTGATGCCCAAATCTCTGTGGCTAGTTGCTGTTATCTTCTGGTTCTTAGCAGAACTTGGAGATTTGTCATTTTGTATCATTTAATCTGTGCATCTTATGGGCATGAGCTCTACATGTGTTTTGTTGTATGCCATGCCATCTTTCCAGTGGTATGTGCCATGTATTTTTGTGATCTCTATGGTGACTAGCACAAGCATGCAAACTAGGCTCCGTAATGTTTCTGATTTCAGGGACTTGGTGATTTCTCTAAGTTTTGTCTGCTGTTATTTTGTTGCCATGTAAACTTGATGCTACAGAGAGATCCATGCATATTTTGGAGATGTTCAGTAAGGATGTCTTGTAGCTATAGTTAGAAGTGATCCATTCCTGCCCTTGTTTGCAATTATGGAGTGCCATAGCATGACTCAATCTTGCTCTACTTTTGCTATAAAATATTTCTGGCAGATTCTTAACGTGATATTCATTTTTGCCAAGCTTATTGTAGTTGATCCATACATGCTATGCATTTGTTCTTGCCATGGATAGCTTCATAAACATTCCATCTTGCTGTAGGTATGCTTGTTTTGTCATTCATTGCTTTGTGGTGAGTGCATCAAGCTCACAAACATGCCTTCATATTATTGTTTCTGCCATGCTCTGTTTTCTGCCAAGTCTGAAACCTGATAACGAAACTTGCTATGTTTATATGCTTGCCATCATATCTTCTGGTCCTTTTTGGCTTATGGTCAGTAAGGGACTTTTGTCATGTGCATTTAGTAGAATACTTCCATGCCTTGTTTTGCCATGTTAAGTTCCTGTAGCATGTTGATTTCGTGCTCTGAACATTGCTACCTGATGCTGTTATCTGCCATGTCCAGTAATTTCAGTCTGTGAGCCTGTTATCTTTTGCACTTTTGCCATGCTTGTTTGAGCTTGTTTTTTTGTGAACTAGCCGTAGCTCAGTGTTTATCTTTTGTCAAGGATCTCCTGTATATTACTTCCATATGCTTTGTTGCTATGTTGGAGTGCCGTAGCATAGTTTCTTGATGTATTTTAAGTGCTATCATGCTGTTAATTGCAGATTCGTGTCATTCTTGTTTTGCTTGCCATTTGCAAACCGTGCATCCGTTTCCGGTGATCTTTATATCGATTTCGACCGAAATCATCTCATCTTTCCAGTGGCATGCTTTGCTTGCAAGTTACTGCCTTGTTCATCATTTTCCTTCCGGAGCACGCATATGCATCGCATATCACATCTTGCATATCATACATGTTTTGCATCATGTTGCTTGTGCATTTCTCGTGGTTGATTGTGGTTCCGTTTGTTTGTGTTCTTGTCTTGGGTAGAGCCGGGAGATAAGTTCGTGAATGAGGAACCTATTGAGTACGCTTACGAGGATCAAGCTTTCGACAACTCTGAGAACCTTGCAGGCAAGATGACCACCCCTCGAAATCACCTCTATCTTTGCTTTGCTAGTGGTTCGCTCTATTGCCATGCTGCGCTACCTATCACTTGCTATATCACGCCTCCCATATTGCCATGTCAGTCTCTAACCATCCTTTCCTAGCAAACCGTTGTTTGGCTAAGTTACCGCTTTTGCTCAGCCCTTCTTATAGCGTTGCTAGTTGCAGGTGAAGTTGAAGTTTGTTCCATGTTGGAACATGGATATGTTGGGATATCACAATATCTCTTATTTAATTAATGCATCTATATATTTGGTAAAGGGTGGAAGGCTCGGCCTTATGCCTGGTGTTTTGTTCCACTCTTGCCGCCCTAGTTTCTGTTATTCTGGGATTATGTTCCTTGAGTTTGCGTTCCTTACGCGGTTGGGTGATTTATGGGACCCCCTTGACAGTTCGCCTTGAATAAAACTCCTCCAGCAAGGCCCAACTCTGGTTTTACCATTTGCCGCCAAAGCCTTTTCCCCCGGGTTTTCTCGAGCCCGAGGGTCATCTTTATTTTAACCCCTGGACCAGTGCTCCTTCGAGTGCTGGCCCAAACCGAGCGATGTCCGGCGCCCCCTGGGCAACCAGGGTCTATGCCAACCCGACGTCTGGCTCATCCGTTGTTCCGTGAGAACGAGATATGTGCAGCTCCTATCGGGATTTGTCGGCACATTCGGGGGCTTTGCTGGTCTTGTTTTACCATTGTCGAAATGTCTTGTAAACGAGGATTCCGAGACTGATCGGGTCTTTCCGGGAGAAGGTTTATCCTTCGTTGACCGTGAGAGCTTATGATGGGCTAAGTTGGGACACCCCTACAGGGTATTATCTTTCGAAAGCCGTGCCCGCGGTTATGAGGCAGATGGGAATTTGTTAATGTCCGGTTGTAGAGAACTTGTCACTTGACCTAGTTAAAATACATCAATCGTGTGTGTAGCCGTGATGGTCTCTTCTCGGCGGAGTCCGGGAAGTGAACACGATTTGAGTTATGTATGACGTAAGTAGGAGTTCAGGATCACTTCTTGGTCATTGCTAGATGTCGACCGTTCCGTTGCTTCTCTTCTCGCTCTCATTTGCGCAAGATAGCCGCCATATATGCTTATTGCCGCTGCAGCTCCACCTCATTACACCATACTTTCCTATAAGCTTAAATAGTCTTGATCTCGCGGGTGTGAGATTGCTGAGTCCTCGTGACTCACAGATTCTACCAAAACAGTTGCAGGTGCCGACGATGCCAGTGCAGATGATGGGGTCAATCTCAAGTGGGAGTTCGACGAGGAACGTGGTCGTTACTATGTGTCTTTTCCTGATGATCAGTAGTGGAGCCCAGTTGGGACGATCGGGGATCTAGCATTTGGGGTTGTCTTATTTTCATTTGGATCTTGACCGTAGTCGGTCTATGTGTGTATTTTGGATGATGTATGAATTATATTTATGTATTGTGTGAAGTGGCGATTGTAAGCCAACTCTTTATCCCAGTGTTGTTCATTACATGGGATTGTGTGAAGATGACCCTTCTTGCGACAAAACCACTATGCGGTTATGCCTCTAAGTCGTGCCTCGACACGTGGGAGATATAGCCGCATCGTGGGCGTTTCAGGTTGGCACACGTTTTCGTCTTGATTCTCCGGTAGAAACTTTGGGGCACTCTTTGAGGTTCTATGTTTTGGTTGAATAGATGAATCTGAGATTGTGTGACGCATATCGTATAATCATACCCACGGATACTTGAGGTGACATTGGAGTATCTAGGTGACATTAGGGTTTTGGTTGATGTGTGTCTTAAGGTGTTATTTTACTACGAACTCTAGGGCTGTTTGTGACACTTATAGGAATAGCCCAATGGATTGATCGGAAAGAGTAACTTTGAGGTGGTTTCGTACCCTACCATAATCTCTTCGTTTGTTCTCCGCTATTAGTGACTTTGGAGTGACTCTTTGTTGCATGTTGAGGGATAGTTATGTGATCCAATTATGTTATTATTGTTGAGAGAACTTGCACTGGTGGAAGTATGAACCCTAGGCCTTGTTTCAACGCATTGCAATACAGTTTACGCTCACTTTTACCATTTGTTACCTTGCTGTTTTTATATTTTCAGATTACAAAAACCTATATCTACCATCCATATTGCACTTACCATCTCTTCGCCGAACTAGTGCACCTATACAATTTACCATTGTATTGGGTGTGTTGGGGACACAAGAGACTCTTTGTTATTTGGTTGCAGGGTTGCTTGAGAGAGACCATCTTCATCCTACGCCTCCCACGGATTGATAAACCTTAGGTCATCCACTTGAGGGAAATTTGCTACTGTCCTACAAACCTCTGCACTTGGAGGCCCAACAACGTCTACAAGAAGAAGGTTGTGTAGTAGACATCAAGCAGTTTCTGGCGCCGTTGCCGGGGAGGCTAGGTAAGCGGCACTCACACCCCGTCAACTAAGCTCTTTTCTGGCGCCGTTGCCGGGGAGGTGAGTGCTAGAAGGTATATCTTTAGATCTTGCAATCGAATATTTTAGTTTCTTGTTTTATCACTAGTTTAGTCTATATAAGAAATCTACAAAAAAATGGAATTAAGGTTGCCTCATACGCTTCATCTTTTTAATATCTTCCGTGAGAATGATGGGAAGGAAAATGTGCTCAAGTGCTAGAAGAAGAAGTCTATAGAATGTTTGGCACTAAATCTTTGTATGATGAGCAAGATTGCAATGTTGTTAGTATGAATTCTATGAATATCCATGATGCTAATTATATGCAAAGCCACAAGCTTGGGGATGCTATGTTTGATGAAGATGATATTTTTTGTCCCCCAAGCTGTGATGAGCAAATTTACTATGATGAAAGCATGCCTCCTATCTATGATGATTATTGTGATGACACGTATGCTATAAAGAATAATGATAACCATGAAACTTGTCAACTTGATCTTAATTTTCAATCACATGATAGTTATTTTGTTGAGTTTGCTCCCCACTTTATTGATGAGAATAGATTTGCTTATGTGGAGAGTAGTAAAATTTCTATGCATGTGAATCATGAAAAGAATGCTTTAGGTGCTGGTTATATTGTTAAATTCATTCATGATGCTACTGAAAATTATTATGAGGGAGGAATATATGCTTGTAGGAATTGCAATAATATCAAGTTTCCTCTCTATGTGCTTAAAGTTTTGAAGTTATGCTTGTTTTGCCTTCCTATGCTAGTTGATTATTGTTCCCATAAGTTGTTTGCTCACAAAATCCCTATACATAGGAAGTGGGTTAGACTTAAATGTGCTAGTCATATTCTTCATGATGCTCTTTTTATGTTTCAATTCTTATGTCTTATGTGAGCATCATTGAAATCATCATGCCTAGCTAGGGGCGTTAAACGATAGCGCTTGTTGGGAGGCAACCCAATTTTATTTTATTTTCTTGCTTTTTGGTTCTTTTTAGGAATAAATAATCCATCTAGCCTCTGGTAAGATGTGGTTTTATGTTTTATTTAATGCTTGTGCCAAGTAAGACCTATAGGATCTTCTTGGATGATAGTCATTTGATCTTGCTGAAAATTCCAGAAACTTTCTGTTCACGAAAACAATTGTTTAAAATCACCAGAACGTGATAAAATACTGATTCCAATTGCAGCAGATCAATAATCAAATTATCTAGGTCTTCCTATTTTGGTAGAATATTTTGAGTTCCAGAAGTTTGCGTTAGTTACAGATTACTACAGACTGTTCTGTTTTTGACAGATTCTGTTTTTCGTGTGTTGTTTGCTTATTTTGATGACTCTATGGCTAGTAAAATAGTTTATAAACCATAGAGAAGTTGGAATACAGTAGGTTTAACACCAATACAAGTAAAGAATGAGTTCATTACAGTAGCTTGAAGTGGTGTTTTGTTTTCTTTCGCTAACGGAGCTCACGAGATTTTCTGTTAAGTTTTGTGTTGTGAAGTTTTCAAGTTTTGGGTAAAGATTCGATGGACTATGGAGTGGAAAGAGCCTAAGCTTGGGGATGCCCAAGGCACCCCAAGGTAATATTCAAGGATAACCAAGAGCCTAATCTTGGGGATTCCCCGGAAGGCATCCCCTCTTTCGTCTACTTCCATCGGTAACTTTACTTGGAGCTATATTTTTATTCACCACATGATATGTGTTTTGCTTGGAGCGTCATTTTATTTTCTTTAGCTTTGCTTGCTGTTTGAATAAAATACCAAGATCTGAAAGTCTTAAATGTTAGAGATTCTTCACATAGCTACATAATTATTTAACTACTCATTGATCTTCACTTATATCTTTTTGGAGTAGTTTGTCATTTACTCGTGTGCTTCACTTATATCCTATGAGTAAATGGTTGAATGTCATAAATCTGAAATTATATATGTTTCATATGCCTTTCCCATGGGGAGTAATGCCTTCACATATAATAAGTAGAGGTGGTAAATTTATTGAAGGTTAGCAAACATTGTATTGGTCACTTGAACAATTCATGAAAGAATATTGAAGGAAGGGAGGTTTCACATATAATTATACTATCTTGGACATCTTCTATGATTGTGATCCCCATTAATTATTTTCAAACCTGAGAAAATTAGTTGAAGTTGGACAAGGAAGACAACATAATGAGTTATGCTTGGGTATATTTGTATAGAAGTTATATTGTTTTGGATCCTCTAACATGTGGTGCTTGCTATTTAGAATCCTTTGCTAGCCAAAATATCTGTACTAAGCGGGAATACTGCTTGTGCATCCAAATTCCTTGAACCAAGTTTCTTCCATGAGTGTCCACCATATCTACCTATATGCGGTATTTACCTGCCCTTCCAAGTAAATTTGCATGTGCAAAACTCTAAACCTTCAAATAATAATCTGTTTTGTATGCCCGAATCGCTCATGTAGCGACTACGGGTTAGCAGTATCTTCCATGCTAGGTGGGTTATTCTCACGATGAGTGGACTCCGCTCATCATTCACGAGAAAATGGCCGGTAACTGGGATGCCCAGTCCCATGATCAAAAGATCAAAATCAAATCAAAAATAATTGCAAACAAAACTCCCCCAGGTTTGATGTTAGTTGGAGGCACCCGTTGTTTCGGGCAAGCCATGGATTGATGATTGTTGGTGGAGGGGGAGTAAAAATCTTTACCTTTCTGTTTGGGAACTGCCTATAATGTATGTAGTATGGAAGATATTGGGAACTCTTGGTCGTTATGTTGACAATGAAAGCATACCTCTCAAAATTATTTTCATCTCTGTTTTTGCTTCGAGCTCTAGCACCTCTGCAAATCCCTGCTTCCCTCTGCGAAGGGCCTATCTTTTACTTTTATGCAAGAGTCAGTAGTATTCCTTCTCATTCCAACCTACTCTTTAGTTGGCAAGCATCATATGATGGAAAGATCTAAGCATATATGGCCATTCAAATATATTTGATCATGAATTATTACTGTTGACATTACCCTTGAGGTAAAAGGTTGGGAGGCGAAATATTAAGCCCCTATCTTTCTCTGTGTTCGATGAATACTATTTTTTCTAAAAATATTGAGTGATAGCAATCATGGAAGAATAAATGATAGTTGAGTATGTGGAGTTTGCTAAATCAAAGCTCTGACATAGACTCTTCCTGAAAATAAGATGAATTGTAATTGTTTGATGACTAATAACACAGTTTGTTAGTTTTCAAGAAAGTTTATGATCTATACTTTAACATGTGAATAGTTTGTTACTTGATCATGCAAAGTTCTATGAGTTGAGCTACTGTTATGACATATAATGATGCTAGAAAAGGTGATTGAAATTATCATTGATCAAACTTGTGCACCTGCTAGCATTCACACTTCATAAATTATTTCTTTTATCATGTACCTACTCGAGGACGAGCAGGAATTAAGCTTGGGGATGCTGATACGTCTGCTCCGTCACTTCGGTGCACTGCTCGTGCCAACATTAAGCTGATGCTTGATACGTTGACCTACTTCGTCATGTTAACAGGGCTGGGGCTCCACCTCGCCACATCAACGACGTTGCATTGCCACTTCGGTGCGCCGAGCTCTTCGCCCGTCCACCTTAGGGCCAGCTCGAGGGCTTGGACCTAGTCCGAGCCGGGGAGAAGGGTCATCTTGCGGAGATCTGCAGAAAAGAGGCGACCCGCTTCGTTTGTGGCGCCTTCGGCCACAGATCCTTCTACTGTCCTAGGCGAGGGAAGCAGGGGGATCCGGCCGGCCGGCGCCCACCCGACTAGAGGGACTGAGAAATTAATCGAGTACAAAACTTATCTTCAAGCTTTACCTTATTTTGATCGTTTAGAGGGCGTGTTCAGGACGGTAGGAATAAATCACGTCTCCTTTTCAAAATGCGGACGTTCTGTCAATCGGGGAAGGTTTTTGGTGACAAGACCTGGAGATATCAGAAGTGAGAATGCTGACATGAGTAACGAGAAATCCACGGCTTCTCTTCCAAACCAATATCGCAATGGATCTATCTTCAGCTTATTCTCTCAATCAATGAATGCGGGTCATCGTGGAGAATCAGGGGAAGTGTAGACTATAAGTAGCCAATTGTGGGCGGTCCCCAGACGACAAGTGTGTGATCAGAAGCCTTTCCTTTAGCTGTTTATACAGGAACGAATCAATCAAGTTTCTACTAAAACAGAACTATAGAATCAGTCCGTCCGGTTAAGCATTGGGGAGCTGATAGGTCGAACGGAGTGGTGCCAGAGCTCTAAAGTGGCTCTAAATATCCATTTCTTTGATTTTCCTGTGTGCTAGGCTGCTTCAACTCATAACGAAGC
Source organism: Triticum aestivum (assembly GCF_018294505.1). NCBI lineage: Eukaryota > Viridiplantae > Streptophyta > Magnoliopsida > Poales > Poaceae > Triticum > Triticum aestivum. Next base: position 441,915,717 of record NC_057814.1, on the reverse strand, counting down.
TATTCCAGCACATAAGTCCGGGATGATCTGAGGTCGCTGGTCTCACATGGAAGAGATACGAGCCTCCGCTGGCGGAAAGACACAGGAGGTGGCGAAAAACGAAAAAAGAGAAAGAGCTTACAAACTTCTCTGAACCCGGTAGCCAGCGGGCCTTTCACCCCTAGCCACAAGTCATCCCCGTATTTTGCCACATACGTGGGTTCGGTCCTCCAAGGCCTGTTAGAGCTCTCTTCAACCTTGCTATGGATGCTGCAAACAGGCTTTCGGCAGCAATTCCAGAAAAAAAATCCGCTCTTGCTGTATTAGGAATTGAAAGTAAGTCAACTCCTTCCTCTTAGAGCAACTTGTCGCAGCTGTGACTACTCTTTCTATTTGAATTGAATGTCAGCGAATCACTTGTTTCACTAATGTGACTAGTCTTGACCTGCGTCATCTACACCAAGCACATTAACTAGCTAAGTCGCTTCCACGCTCAGTTTTAAATTTTGTTCGGTTCGACCAAGCATTATACTTTTTTGGCAAAAAGTTGTTTGTGAAAAAATTCCTTGTCATAACTTTGTTTGTGACACACAAATTCAAATACCTCGTTTACTTGGGGGCTTCCTTTATGAAGCCTTTCCTCTTGCATATGATTATACTTGTATGGCTTCATTCCTTGTTCGTGTATTATGCCATAATATGCACCATGTTGACTTAAGTGTTCCACAAGCTGGGTTGCCTTGCTCCTGTGTTTACCCCTACGTTCCCGATTGTTCGGCTAGGGAGTAAAGGGAGCACCTCTGCGATTGTCACGATCGGGTCATCCGAGCTCGGACCTCAGACTGGGTGAAGCCGAAAGCTAGCGCTCTTCTTGTTTTCAATCATGGTTGGCACACAATGGAACTCATGAATACAAAAAATCTATTGCACAAGTCTCATAGCAACAATGAGCAACCGAAGAAAGGTATCAGTGGAGGTACTATTTTCTTCGAAGATGCTTCTTACACTTCATCAGTAATATAGCATAAGTTCCCTAAGCGCGCTTTGTCTCTTACAGCCGTATGGCCTGATTGCCTGGTTATCAGAAACACCGTCGATATTCTTGACAGGTGGAGTACATAACACTTTTCGGCCCTTGACCGAAGAAGGAGAAACCGACGGTCGGTTAAGACGCGTTTAAAGTTCGGGTGAACACAGATATGATATAAGTACTTCGGTACATACAATCATTATACATAAAACTCTTTTACCCAAGTCACTTGGGGGCTCTTAAATTTATACGAGCCATTTTATAAGTGTTCTTCTTCTTAGTCGTTGCAAAGACTTTTTCTATCACTCGTTTTTTGACGCGAGTGTGTGGTCAATAGCCAAGGAGCCTAATTTCTCTCTCAAATCCGCTAGAGTAGTTTGCTAAACTGGCCTAAACAGAAGTACTACGCCTTCGGGATAGGGGGTTGAAGCCGTAGGCTGACCCGCTTGAAGTCTTGAGATAGGATGTGTCATGTTAAAGCACGACAGAAGCACAATTTTTTTCTAAGACCAATTTTCGGATCGGCACCGAATACTTGATCTAGTTCGGACGTCAAGTTTTTCCAGCAATTTATTGATTTTTCAAGCCTATGGCACTTTTAAACTATTTGTGTGTTTCCAGCATTAGTCTCGTAGTGCAACGCTGGACAACTTTAGAGATTCGGCAAAAACATTCTCGGATATTGCTATATACGCATCGGTTTCGATTTGTGTCTTCGGTCAATAGTTGGGTTGCCCGACTCTGTGCTTGCCTTCTGCGTTCCACTTTGTTCGGCTCAGTGCGCAAAGGGAGAACCATTGCGATTGTGCTTCCAGCTAGCATGGTTAAGCGCCTCAATGGAGAAAGCCGAAAATTGACTGTCACAATAAGCGTAAACTGGTCAGCGATCCGATGACTGAATTAAACTATAAAGATCGAAAGAGGTCACCTCGTGTTAAATGACGGTCCGTTCATAACATTGGCCGAAGTGTTTACGGCTTGACCTCGACTGTCGCCGAACACTAACCGGGGGCTAGTAACTGGCCTCCCAACTTTAAGCTCCTATGACTAAGTGAAAGTTATAAAGCCCGCATATCTGATTGCCTCGTTTCCGCTAACACAACCGCCTTCGGGCACCGAGACGTCGGCTAAGGGTTGTTTTGTTATTGCGACAACACCCTGCGTAGCATCTACAAGGGGGTGGAAGCCGACGATGGGCCACTTTCAACTAATAAACGGTCGCAATGGAGTCAAAATAAACATATCATCGGCATTTGTATTTAAGGGCCGCCTTCCGTAATCATCATTATGAAGCCATAAATATGCATCAATTTGACTTAAGATTTTGGCCAAGCTGGGTTGCCTGGCTCCTGTGCTTACCCCTACGTTCTCGATTGTTCAGCTAGGCAGTAAAGGGAGCACCTTTGTGATTGTTACTACCGGGTCATCCGAGTTAGTACCTCAGACTGGGTGAAGCCGAAAGCTAGCAATCTTAAAGGATCACATTGGTCGGCAAGGACGGAAGTGAAAATTTTGGTTCATTAATACCATAGAGTTCGGGAAATTTCCCCGAACTAAATCCTCAATATTTTCCTCCCACATTGATCGGAGGTGAGGTTTCATGGTCATGATAAGCATGACGACCCAAGGAAAGGAACCAATAGCGGGACTATTTCCTTTGGAAGATGTTTCTTACGTTAAAAAGTAATATAACATATCTCTCCGCGTACCGTTGTTTATAAAACCATATGGCCGGATTGCCTTGTTTGCTGTAAATCCTTGCCCTCATAAAGGCTTTATAAAGTAGGACAAACACTCCTCGGCTGCTGGCCGAGGAGGTTGAATCCGGTGGTCGGTGAACAAAGTTTTGTACAATGCGGATCCGAGCATTAATGATGTAGAGTACTTGGATACATAGAATCATTACACATACTTTGTGATTTTACTCTGGATATCGATTCTTAATTCAGCCACCCGTGCCCACATTAAGGCTCGGGGGATACTGGGCTTCGTGCTTATCATTTACAAATATTAAAGGAGTACATTGATCCCCTGATCTGGTGTTGCCACCCGACCAGTGGCTCGGGGGCTACTGCACTGACAATCCAATGCAGAAAATTTAAAGTGCAATATAGTTTTCAAGGAGATTATGATCCTCAGGTTGGTCGGCCGCACCCAACCCGAGTCTCGAGGACTTTGCACACCGCTTTTTGTCCCGAAGTCTTCTGCCGAGCTAGAGTTGATCCTTAGGCTGATTTTGCGAATCAACCTGAGTCTCAGGGGCTACTGGGATCAGCGGTCTTGTGTCATCCTTCAGGTGCATCTCGGGTTTTAGACCAATACACACCTTGAGGGCTACTGGCTATATATCTCGGCAGAGAATAAATTGCACTAAATCAAAAATACTGACAAAAAATCGGCCCGCAGATGGCATGGTGCACCACCTCGGAAGCAGTCCGGCATAAAGCTCGGGCGCCAGTGGCTGGCTCCATAGAGGGCATTTCCGGCATTAAGCTCGGCTAAACTCCTTCAACTTTTTTGAACCAAGGTGATCTATGACACCTCGGATATAGTCCGGCATTGGAGCTCGGATACAATCCGGCGTTGGAGCTTGGACATAGTCCGACGTTGGAGCTCGGATACAGTCCGGCGCTGGAGCTCGGATGCAGTCCAGCATTGGAGCTCGGATACATCCGGCGTTGGAGCTCGAAAGCGGTCCGGCGTTGGTGCTCGGCTGCAAAAGATACCTCGAATGCAGTCCGGCGTTGGAGCTCGGACGCAAGAGGACACTGCCGCCCGGGAACAACTTCAAACCCGAGGTGTGGCATAAAAATAACAAGGCATTGATAAAGGCCGGAAACTTAAAGGGGCTCCTCGGATACCCGACGTGTAAACTCTTCGGATGCACTTCGGCGATCCTCATGATCAAAGATGAGAAGATTTGTTGAACCAGTTTTCAGGACCGACGACCAAAGATGAAGAACAGTTCGGAAGAATCGAGGAGCGTCCCCAACTTGAAGACCAGTTCAGGGGGCTACTGACGGTGTCCTGGACTAGGGGGTACTCACCACGTCGTCTCCCGATCAGTTGAATTGGGCCGAGGACCCCCATGGCCATATATTTATGGGCCAGTTCGGACAGCCCCTGCCACATACAACAAAGACTCCTCAAGACTTGGCGCCCAAGACAAGGACACTCCTAAAACCCTAGGCCTCCGGTGTCTTATATAAACCGAGGCCAGGTTAGTCAATAGACAATCTCATATTCATTACTACAATCTCGTGGTAGATACATGTACTCTGTACTACACCCATATGAAAACAATCAAAAGCAACATGTAGGGTATTATCTCTTCAAGAGAGCCCGAAGCTGGGTAAAACCCCGTGTCCATGTTACCATCGCTCCAAGACGCCTAGCTTAGGACCCCTACTACGAGATCCGTCAGTTTTGACACCGACATAGGGCGCGCCCTTCAACCTTGTGGTTGACTCGGGACTCTTCTGGCCCAACTCTTTTGCTTTGGGGGCTTCTTCTGGTCCATAAGAAATCATCGTAAATTTTCAGCTCGTTTGGACTCCATTTGATATTCCTTTTCTGCGAAACTCAAAAACAAGGAAAAAACAGAAACTGGCACTAGGCTTTAGGTTAATAGGTTAGTCCCAAAAATCATATAAAATAGCATATAAATGCATATAAAACATCCAAGATAGATAATATAATAGCATGGAACAATCAAAAATTATAGATACGTTGGAGACATATCAACGGCCCTGATGAAATAAAAACAGCGTTCATCACCCCATTCGGATGTTTTTGCTATATCACGATGCCATTTGGGTTGAAAAATGTTGGGGCCACATTTCAGCGTATGATCCAGAAGTGCTTACGGAAGTAGATCAGTCGGAACATAGAAGCATATATGGATGACATTGTAGTTAAGTCCAAGAAAGGTTCCGACCTCCTGACTGACCTCGCTGAGACCTTCGCGAATTTGCGAGCTGTCCGCATCAAGCTCAACCCAACCAAATGTACATTCAACGTACCCGCAGGCAAGTTACTCGGTTTCCTCACTTCTGAACGATGGATCGACGCCAATCCTGAGAAGATAGGGGCAATCGTCCGAATGAAGCAACCAAACCGTCTGCATGACGTGCAGCGCCTCACAGGCTGCCTAGCAGCCCTGAGTACATTCATATCACGACTCGGTGAAAAAGCCATGCCGCTTTACCGACAAATGAAGATGTCTAGCAGGTTCAAGTGGACTCCTGAAGCGCAGGCTGCATTCCAGGAACTTAAAGCCCTGCTTTCCACCCAGCCGGTGCTAGCTGCTCCGAGCAACAAGGAGCCCTTGCTCTTATACATCGCGTCCACGAGCCAAGTTGTTAGCACGGTCCTCACTGTGGAACGGGAAGAACAAGGCAAATCCTTCAAGCTCCAATGACCGGTCTACTACATCTCTGAAGTCCTCATGCCTTCCAAGCAAAGGTATTCGCATTATCAGAAGCTAGTTTACGGTATTAATCTAACTGCATAGAAGGTGGCGCATTATTTTCAAGAACATTCGGCCACGGTGATAAGTGACGCCCCTCTATCCAAGATCATGAGCAATAGAGCCACTGGTCGAGTGGCCAAGTGAGCCATTGAGCTCCTCCCGCTAGACATCAGGTTTGAAGCCAAGAAGGCCATTGATGCCTGCTAGAACTATGTCGGTATTTCCCCAAAGAGGAAGGGATGATGCAGCACAGCGACGGTAGGTATTTCCCTCAGTGATGAGAAGGTTATCGAACCAGTAGGAGAACCAAGCAATACTACGTAAACAGCACTTGCACACAAATAACAAATACTCGCAACCCGACGTGTAAAAGGGGTTGTCAATCCCTTTCAGGTAGCGGCGCCAGAAATTGGCAAACAGCCGTGAGAGAGTTGTAAATATTGATAGATCGAATGCCAAATAAAATAAATTACCGCAAGGTATTTTTGTATTTTTGGTTTAATAGATCCGAAAATAAAAGGAAAATAAAATAGATCGCAAAGGCAAATAATATGAGAAAGAGACCTGGGGGCCGTAGGTTTCACTAGTGGCTTCTCTAAAGAAAAATAGCAAACGGTGGGTGAACAAATTACTGTTGGGCAATTGATAGAACTTCAAATAATCATGACGATATCCAGGGAATGATCATTATATAGGCATCACGTCCAAGATTAGTAGACCGACTCCTGCCCGCATCTACTACTATTACTCCACACATCGACCGCTATCCAACATGCATCTAGTGTATTAAGTTCATGGATAAATGGAGTAATGCAATAAGAACGATGACATGATGTAGACAAGATCTATTTATGTGGAAATAGACCCCATCATTTTATCCTTTGTAGCAATGATACATACGTGTCGGTTCCCCTTCTGTCACTGGGATCAAGCACCGTAAGATCGAACCCACTACAAAGCACCTCTTCCCATTGCAAGATAAATAGATCAAGTTGGCCAAACGAAACCCAAATATCGGAGAAGAAATACGAGGCTATAAGCAATCATGCATATAAGAGATCAAAGAAACTCAAATAACTTTCATGGATAAAAAGATAGATCTGATCATAAACTCAAAGTTCATCGGATCCCACAAACACACCGCAAAAAGAGTTATGGATCTCCAAGAGACCATTGTATTGAGAATCAAACGAGAGAGAGGAAGCCATCTAGCTACTAACTACGGACCCGTAGGTCTACAAAGAACTACTCACGCATCATCGGAGAGACACCAATGGACATGATGCACCCCTCCGTGATGGTGTCTAGATTGGATCTGGTGGTTCTGGACTCTACGGTGGCTGGAATTGATTTTCATCGACTCCCCTAGGGTTTCTGGAATATTGGAGTATTTATAGAGCAAAAAGTCAGTTCAGGGGGCACCCGAGGTGGGCACAACCCAGCAGGGCGCGCCTGGGCCTCCTGGCGCGCCCTGGTGGGTTGTGCTTCCCTCGCAGCACCCCAGGCGCTTCTCTGGCCCATTGGATGTCTTCTGGTCCAAAAAATCCACAAAAAGTTTCGCTGCGTTTGGACTCCGTTTGGTATTGATTTCTTGCGATGTAAAAAACATGCAAATAACAACAACTGGCACTTGGCACTATGTCAATAGGTTAGTAGCAAAAAATGATATAAAATGATTATAAAACATCCAAGAATGATAATATAACAGCATGGAACAATAAAAAAATTATAGATACGTTGGAGACGTATCAGCCATCAAGTCACATGCCCTAGTAGATTTCTTGGCAGAATGGATTGAACAAGAGCAACATGTCCCGAGTGTTCCCGAACACTGGACAATGTTCTTTGACGAATCCAAGATGCTCCGTGGCTCCGGTGCCGGAGTGGTGTTGTTGTCTCCTAAAGGCGATCGCCTCAGCTACGTATTGCAGGTTCACTTCGACTCCTCCAAAAATGAAGCTGAGTACGAAGCCCTGTTGTATGGAATACAGATGGCAATTTCTCTGGGAATTCACCGATTGATGGTCTATGGCGATTCAGATTTAGTGGTGAACCAAGTCATGAAAGAATGGGATATCCATAGCCCAGCGATGACCTACTATTGCAATGCCGTCGGGAAATTAGAAAAACACTTTGAAGGGATGGAGCTTCACCATGTTCCACGCCTCAAGAACCAAGTGGTTGACAACCTGGCCAAGATGGGTTCCACTCGGAAGCCCGTACCCAAGAATGTGTTCCTGGAACACTCGCACTCGCCCATGATCAAGGAAGATCCTTTGTGGAAGAGCCCCCGTAGCCAGTCGGACTTTCCAACCCGACTAAAATAGACATTCCTGCAGTAATTGATCTAATCCAAAAGGTATTGGTCATCACTCCCGAGTGGACCGAACCGTATCTAGCATACTTGCTCCGGCAAGAGCTCCCAGAGGACGAAGATGAAGCCCGCCGATCCAAAGCTTTCACCATCATGGGTGATCAATTGTACAAGAAAAGTACGACTGGAGTCACTCAGCGATGCACATCCCCAGAGGAAGGGCAGCAAATACTGCAAGAGATTCACTCAGGAACATGCGGGTATCATGCGTCCTCTCGGACCTTGGTCGACAAAGTGTTCAGAGCCGGATTCTATTGGCCCCGAGCCAATGAGGCTTCCCAAGACATAGTGGATCAATGCGTGGGGTGCTATTTCTATGCAAACCAGTCGCACAAGCCGGCGGCCGCCCTAAAGACTACCCCCCTCACTTGGCCATTCGCTGTCTAGGGACTGGACATGGTCGGCCCCATTCGGACTGGGGCGAGTGGCTACACACACCTGTTGGTAGCAGTGGACAAGTTCACCAAGTGGATCGAGGCAAAGCCCGTAAAAAAGTTGGACTCGGCCACTGCGATTCAGTTCATCGGGGAGATCATCTTCAGGTTCGGAGTCCCGCACAACATCATCACCGACAACGGGTCTAACTTCGACTCAGACGAGTTCTGCTACACCCAGGGCAGTCGGGCTGACTACGCCTCCGTGGCGCACTTGCAGTCGAATGGACAAGCCGAGAGAGCAAATGGGCCCATACTTCAGGGATTGAAAGCCTGCCTCATGCATGATCTAACTCATGCAGTGGGAGCCAGGGTAACTGAACTACTGTTAGTCCTCTGGGGCCTGCGAACGACCCCGAATTGATCCACTAACTGCACCCCATTCTTCATGGTGTACGGGTCAGAGGCAGTCTTGCCGAGCGATGATGACCCACAAGTATAGGGGATCTATCATAGTCCTTTCGATAAGTAAGACTGTCGAACCCAACGAGGAGCAGAAGGAAATGATAAGCGGTTTTCAGCAAGGTACTCTCTGCAAGTACTGAAATAAGTGGTAACAGATAGTTTTGTGATAGAATAATTTGTAACGAGCAACAAGTAACAAAAGTAAATAAAGTGCAGCAAGGTGGCCCAATCCTTTTTGTAGCAAAGGACAAGCCTGGACAAACTCTTATATAGAGAAAAGCGCTCCCGAGGACACATGGGAATTATCGTCAAGCTAGTTTTCATCACGTTCATATGATTCGCGTTCGGTACTTTGATAATTTGATATGTGGGTGGACCCGTGCTTGGGTGTTGTTATTACTTGAACAAGCATCCCACTTATGATTAACCTCTATTGCAAGCATCCGCAACTACAACAAAAGTATTAAGGTAAACCTAACCATAGCATGAAACATATGGATCCAAATCAGCCCCTTACGAAGCAACGCATAAAGTAGGGTTTAAGCTTCTGTCACTCTAGCAACCCATCATCTACTTATTACTTCCCAATACCTTCCTCTAGGCCCAAACAATGGTGAAGTGTCATGTAGTCGACGTTCACATGACACCACTAGAGGAGAGACAACATACATCTCATCAAAATATTGAACGAAACCAAATTCACATGACTACTAATAGCAAGACTTCTCCCATGTCCTCAGGAACAAACGTAACTACTCACAAATCATATTCATGTTCATAATCAGAGGGGTATTAATATGCATAATGGATCTGAACATATGATCTTCCACCAAATAAACCAACTAGCATCAACTACAAGGAGTAATCAACACTACTAGCAACCTACTAGTACCAATCCCGGACTTGGAGACAAGAATTGGATACAAGAGATGAACTAGGGTTTTGAGAGGAGATGGTGCTGGTGAAGATGTTGATGGAGATTGCCCTCTCCCGATGAGAGGAGCGTTGGTGATGACGATGGCGATGATTTCCCCCTCCCGGAGGGAAGTGTCCCCGGCAGAACAGCTCTGCCGGAGCCCTAGATTGGTTCCGCCAAGGTTCCGCCTCGTGGCGGCGGAGTCTCGTCCCGAAAGGTTGCTTATGATTTTTTCCTCAACGAAAGACTTCATATAGCAGAAGATGGCCACCGGAGAGCCAACAGGGGGCCCACGAGGCAGGGGGCGTGCCCATGGGGTAGGGCGCGCCCCCACCCTCATGGCCAGGTGGGGCCCCCTCTGACGTACTTCTTCCGCTCAATATTTTTTATTATTTCCAAAAATAACTTTCGTGGAGTTTCAGGACTTTTGGAGTTGCGCAGAATAGGTCTCTAATATTTGCTCCTTTTCCAGCCCAGAATTCCAGCTGCCGGCATTCTCCCTCCTTATGTAAACCTTGTCAAATAAGAGAGAATAGGCATAAGTATTGTGACGTAACGTGTAATAACAGCCCATATTGCAATAAATATCGATATAAAAGCATGATGCAAAATGGACGTATCAACTCCGCCAAGCTTAGACCTCGCTTGTCCTCAAGCGAAAGTCGACAACGATAAATATGTCCACATGTTTAGAGGTAGAGGTGTCGAAAAAATAAAATGCGGACATGAGGGCATCATGATTATTCTCATAACAGCAACATAAATGGATATTGTCATATGATTTCTTATGCTCAAGTAATAATCTATTCACAATGCCAAGTATGAATCAAAAACTTTATTGAGAACTAACAGGCTATAATCTCAGTCATTGAAGCAATTGCAATTTATCATAACATCAGAAAGAGTCTATGTCAGAGCTTCCTAGCAAGTCCACATACTCAGCTATCATTTATTCTTTCATAATTGCTAACACTCACGCAATACTTGTGGTTACAGAGTTTTAATCGGACACAGAGAAAGATAGGGGCTTATAGTTTCGCCTCCCAACCTTTTACCTCAAGGGTAATGTCAACAATAATAATTCATGCTAACCCATATCCAATTAGATATATGTATCAGGATCTTTCCAACACCCTGTGCTTGCCAAAGGATAAAATGTAAAAATAAAAGGTGAAGATCACCATGACTCTTGCATAAGGTAGAAGATAATAATAAAAGATAGGCCCTTCGCAGAGGGAAGCAGAGGTTGACATCCGCTTTCAGGGTTGGATGCACAAAATCTTAATGCGAAATAACGTCACTTTATATTGCCCCTTGTGATATGAACCTTTATTATGCAGTCCGTCACTTTTATTTCTTCCACATCACAAGATCGTATAAAGCTTATTTCCTCCACACCAATCAATCATACATATTTAGAGAGCAATTTTTATTGCTTGCCCCGATGACAACTTACTTGAAGGATCCTACTCAATCCATAGGTAGATATGGTGGACTCTCATGGCAAAACTAGTTTAAGGGTTTTTGGAAGCACAAGTAGTATCTCTACTTGGTGCAAAGAATTTGGCTAGCATGAGGGGGAAAGGCAAGCTCAACATGTTGGATGATCCATGACAATATACTTTATTTCAGATATAAGAAAACATAACCCATTACGTTGTCTTCCTTGTCCAACATCAACTCTTTAGCATGTCATATTTTAATGATTGCTCCCAATCATAAAAGATGTCCAAAATAGTATATTTATATGTGAAACCTCTCTTTCCTTATTACTTCCTATTAATTGCAACGATGACCAAAGCTATGCTTGTCAACTCTCAACAATTTTTAATCATCATACTCTTTCTATGTGAAGTCATTACTCTCAATAAGATCAATATGATCTCTTTGTTTCTTTTTATTCTTTTTCTCTTTTCTTTTATTCACTCAAGATCATAGCAAGATAATCAAGCCCTTGACTCAACCCTAATCTTTATTATATAGCTCACGGACTCGATTACATAGAGAGGTCATAAAGCAAAACTCAAAACTAGATCATACCATAAACTTTATTCTACTAGATCAAGATACTACTAATAGGATCGAACTAAGAAAAACGGTAAAGATAGGAGTGTGATGGTGATACGATACCGGGGCATCTCCCCCAAGCTTGGCAGTTGCCAAGGGGAGTGCCCATACCCATGTGATTATGTCTCCTTTGTTGGTGAGGAAGATGATGGTTTAGTTGATGGTGTAGTCTTCTTCCTTAATTTGCGCTCGAGGACAGAATTTTGATCCCTCAAGTCATCAATCTCCCGCTCCAGGCTTAATATCTTTTTGCATAATTCCTGCTTGTTTTCCCGCAAGAGACGAAAAGGGATAAACTTGATCTTAAATTTCTTTGCTCTATCAGGGAGGCTTGACTTTTTGAACTCCACATGCATGTCCCCAGGTTGAGGTAATGGGGCTTCATCTTCATCTGAGCTCGTCTCCTCCTTCCTCTTGGGTTCATAGTCCTCTTCTACCTCCGTAGTCCAACCACAATGCTCCACATCTCCATAGACCTTAGGATCTGCAAGGTAATCATCCACATAGCTTTCTCCTTCCGAATCCTGGGACGACATGTTGCTCTGATCTGCAGCAGGACAGCTCAAAACAAGAACAGAGGATAATTGCGTGATACGGTGGTCAAAACCTTCGGGAGATTATATAATGAATTTTTACCGACCAAAATACATAACGTGCAAGAAAACGGAGTCCTGAGAGCACACGAGGTGCCCACGAGGTAGGGGGCGCCCAGGGGGTAGGGCGCGCCCTCCACCCTCGTGGAGACCTCATGTCCTTCCCGGACTGCTTCTTATTTTTCTATTTTTCTAAATATTCCAAAATGGAGAAATATTGCCATAAAAACTGTTTTGGAGTCGGTTTACTTACCGTACCACATACCTATTCCCTTTCGGAGTCTGAAACGTTTCGGAAAGTGTCCCTTATGTATTCCTCCGGGGTTACGGTTTCAATAACATTGGTTTCAACATTTATGGGATAACCTGCGATATAATGTTTGATTCTTTGACCGTTTACCACCTTCGGATTTGTGCCTTCGAAGTTGTTGATTTTTATGGCACCGGAACGATAGACCTCCTTGATAACGTAAGGGCCTTCCCATTTAGAGAGAAGTTTTCCTGCAAAAAATCTTAAACGAGAGTTGTATAGCAATACATAATCACCTACATTAAACTCGCGCTTTTGTATTCTTTTGTCATGCCATCTTTTAACTTTTTCTTTAAATAACTTGGCATTCTCATAAGCTTGGGTTCTCCATTCATCAAGTGAGCTAATGTCAAACAACCTCTTCTCACCGGCAAGTTTGAAATCATAATTGAGCTCTTTAATAGCCCAATAAGCCTTATGTTCTAGTTCGAGAGGTAAGTGACATGCTTTTCCATAAACCATTTTATACGGAGACATACCCATAGGATTTTTATATGCAGTTCTATATGCCCATAATGCATCATCAAGTTTCTTGGACCAATTCTTTCTAGATCTATTAACAGTCTTTTGCAAAATTAATTTGAGCTCTCTATTACTCAATTCTACTTGACCACTAGACTGTGGGTGATAAGGAGATGCAATTCTATGATTAACATCATACTTAGCAAGCATTTTACGAAAAGCACCATGAATAAAATGTGAACCACCATCAGTCATTAAATATCTAGGGACGCCAAACCTCGGGAAAATAACTTCTTTAAGCATTTTAATAGAAGTGTTATGATCAACACTACTAGTTGGAATAGCTTCTACCCACTTAGTAACGTAATCAACAGCAACTAAAATATGTGTGTAACCATTAGAGGCAGGAAAAGGTCCCACATAATCAAAGCCCCAAACATCAAATGGTTCAATAACGAGTGAATAATTCATAGGCATTTCTTGACGTCTACTAATATTACCAATTCTTTGACATTCATCACAAGATAAGACAAACTTATGGGCATCCTTGAAGAGAGTAGGCCAATAAAAACCAGATTGCAATACCTTATGTGTAGTTCTATCTCCAGTATGGTGCCCTCCAGAAGCCTCGGAGTGACACTTGCGTAGGATCTATTCCTGTTCATGCTCAGGTACACATCGTCTAATAACACCATCCACTCCTTCTTTATAAAGATGTGGGTCATCCCAAAAGTAATGTCTCAAATCATAGAAAAACTTTTTCTTTTGCTGGTATGTGAAACTAGGTGGTATAAATTTAGCCACGATATAATTAGCATAATCTGCATACCATGGAGTACTACGAGAGGCATTTATGACATTTAATTGCTCATCATGAAAGCTATCATCAATAGGTAGTGGGTCATCAAGAACATTTTCTAACCTAGACAAGTTGTCTGCAACGGGGTTCTTAGCTCCCTTTCTATCAACAATATGTAAATCAAATTCTTGTAGCAAGAGAACCCATCTAATAAGTCTAGGTTTAGCATCTTTCTTTTCCATAAGATATTTAATAGCAGCATGATCCGTGTGAATAGTTACTTTAGAATCAACAATATAAGGTCTGAACTTATCACAAGCAAATACAACTGCTAAGAATTCTTTTTGAGTAGTAGCATAATTTCTTTGAGCATTGTCTAGAGTTTTACTAGCATATTGAATAACATTTAATTTTTTATCAACTCTTTGCCGTAGAACAACACCTACAGCATAATCACTAGCATCACACATAATTTCAAAGGGTAAATTCCAATCAGGTGGCTGAACAATAGGTGCAGAGATCAATGCTTTCTTAAGTATTTCAAATGCTTCTACACAATCATCATCAAAGACAAATGGTATATCTTTTGTAATAAATTAATCAGAGTCCGAGAACTTTTTGAGAAGTCCTTAATGAACCTCCTATAAAATCCGGCGTGACCAAGGAAACTTCTTATACCTTTGATGTCCTTGGGACATGGCATCTTTTCAATAGCATCAACCTTGGCTTTATCAACCTCAATACCTCTTTCAGAAACTTTATGCCCCAAGACAATGCCCTCATTAACCATAAAGTGGCACTTTTCCCAGTTCAAGACAAGGTTAGTTTCTTCACATCTCTGCAAAACTCGATCAAGGTTGCTCAAGCAATCATCAAAAGAGGATCCATAGACGGAGAAATCATCCATGAAAACCTCACAAATCTTTTCAAAAAATTCAGAGAATATAGCCATCATGCATCTTTGAAAGGTAGCAGGTGCATTACATAAACCAAAAGGCATACGTCTATAAGCAAAAGTACCAAAAGGGCGAGTAAAAGTAGTTTTAGATTGATCGTTGGCTGACACGGGTATTTGAGAGAAACCAGAATAACCATCTAGAAAGCAAAAATGTGTATGTTTGGATAATCTTTCTAGCATTTGATCGATAAAAGGTAAGGGGTAATGATCTTTCTTAGTAGCTTTATTTAATTTGCGAAAATCAGTTACCATCCTATAACCTGTAATAATTCTTTGCGGAATCAATTCATCTTTATCATTAGGAACAACGGTAATACCTCCCTTCTTAGGGACACAATGGACATGACTTACCCACTGACTATCAGCAACTGGATAAATTATACCTGCCTCAAGGAGCTTTAGTATTTCCTTTCTTACCACTTTTTTCATCTTAGGATTCAGCCTTCGTTGATGATCACGAACCGGTTTGGCATCTTCTTCCAAATTTATTTTATGTTTAGATAGAGTGGGACTAATGCCCTTAAGATCATCAAGAGTATATCAAATAGCAGCATGGTGCTTCTTCAGAGTTTTCAATAGTCTTTCTTCTTAATGCTCTGAAAGGTTAGCACTAATAATAACAGGATATATCTTTTTCTCATTGAGATAAGCATATTTAAGAGTATCAGGTAAAGGTTTGAGCTCAAACATGGGATCACCCTTGGGTGGAGGAGGATCCCCTAGGATTTCAACAGGCAAATTGTGTTTCGGGATAGGTTCCTGTTTAAAGAATACTTCATCTATTTCCCTTCTTTCATTCATAAACATATCATTCTCATGGTCTAGCAAATATTGTTCTAAAGGATCACTAGGAGGTACGGCAATAGAAGCAAGACCAATAATTTCATCCTTACTAGGCAATTCTTCTTCACGGTGTTGTCTACTAAATTTAGAGAAATTAAACTCATGAGACATATCACCCAAGCCAATAGTAACAACACTCTTTTCGCAGTCTATCCTAGCATTAACTGTGTTCAAGAAGGGTCTACCAAATATAATGGGACAAAAGCTATCTTGTGGGGAACCAAGAACAAGAAAATCAGCAGGGTATTTAGTTTTCCCACACAAGACTTCAACATCTCTAACAATCCCAATGGGTGATATTGTATCTCTATTAGCAAGTTTGATGGTAACATCAATACCTTCTATCTCAGCAGGTGCAATTTCATGCATAATTTCTTTGTATAAGTCATGAGGTATAGCACTAATACTAGCACCCATATCACATAAGCCATGATAACAATGATATCCTATTTTAACAGAAATAACAGGCATGCCTACCACAGGTCTATGTTTATCTTTAGCACAAGGTTTGGCAATTCTAGCAGTTTCACCGCAGAAATAAATAACATGCCCATCAATATTATCAGCCAAGAGATCTTTAACAATAGCAATATTAGGTTCCACTTTAACTTGCTCAGAAGGTGTATAAGTTGTAATATTGCTTTTACGAACCACAGTTGAAGCTTTAGCATGATCCTTTATCCTGACAGGAAAAGGTGGTTTCTCAACATAAGAAGTAGGGACAAGAGGATCATTATAAGTGATAGTCTTTTCTTCAACTTTAATAGGTGCGGCTACTTTTACTTCTATGGGAGGATGATATTTAAACCACTTCTCCTTGGGGAGATCAACATAGGTAGCAAAGGATTCACAGAAAGAAGCTACTATCTCAGAGTCAAGTCCATATTTAGTGCTAAATTTACGGCAAACATCGGTATCCCAATCAAACTTAGGTGTCATACCTGACTCCTTACCTTCGTCGAGATCCCAATCTTCAGAGTTGCGTTTAATTCTATCCAATAAATTCCATTTGAATTCAATAGTCTTCATCATAAAAGAGCCAGCACAAGAAGTATCGAGCATGGATTGATTATTACTAGAAAGCCGAGCATAAAAACTTTGAAGAATTATTTCTCTTGAGAGCTCATGATTGGGGCATGAATATAACATTGATTTAAGCCTCCCCCAAGCTTGAGCGATGCTTTCTCCTTCGCGAGGCCAAAAATTATATATATAATTGCGATCACGATGAACAAGATGCATAGGATAAAATTTCTGATGAAATTCCAATTTCAATCGTTTATAGTTCCATGATCTTGTATCATCACATAGCCTATACCATGTCGATGCATCTCCCTTCAAAGATAAAGGGAAGACCTTCCTCTTAACAACATCACCGGGTATACCTGCAAGCTTAAATAATCCGCAAACTTCATCCACATATATTAGGTGCTCATCAGGATGCTTTGTTTCATCTCCTACAAAAGGATTAGCTAGCAGTTTTTCTAACATACCCGAAGGAACTTCAAAGGGAACATTTTCATTTTCAGTAGGTTCAGTAGGTTGAGGAGCAACTCTTTGCTCCACTGGTCAGGGTGAAGATACCCCGAACAAGCCCCTCAGAGGATTACTTTCCATAGTAACAAGTGACAGTAAATTTCAGCACACTATATAAATTTTTCCTTACCAAAGGCGCTTCACTCCCCGGCAACCGCGCCAGAAAAGAGTCTTGATGACCCACAAGTATAGGGGATCTATCATAGTCCTTTCGATAAGTAAGAGTGTCGAACCCAACGAGGAGTAGAAGGAAATGATAAGCGGTTTTCAGCAAGGTGCTCTCTGCAAGTACTGAAATAAGTGGTAACAGATAGTTTTGTGATAGAATAATTTGTAACGAGCAACAAGTAACAAAAGTAAAAAAAGTGCAGCAAGGTGGCCCAATCCTTTTTGTAGCAAAGGACAAGCCTGGACAAACTCTTATATAGAGAAAAGCGCTCCCGAGGACACATGGGAATTATCGTCAAGCTAGTTTTCATCACGTTCATATGATTCGCGTTCGGTACTTTGATAATTCGATATGTGGGTGGACCAGTGCTTGGGTGCTGTTCTTACTTGAACAAGCATCCCACTTATGATTAACCTCTATTGCAAGCATCCGCAACTACAACAAAAGTATTAAGGTAAACCTAACCATAGCATGAAACATATGGATCCAAATCAGCCCTTACGAAGCAACGCATAAACTAGGGTTTAAGCTTCTGTCACTCTAGCAACCCATCATCTACTTATTACTTCCCAATGCCTTCCTCTAGGCCCAAATAATGGTGAAGTGTTATGTAGTCGACGTTCACGTAACCCCACTAGAGGATAGACAACATACATCTCATCAAAATATCGAACGAATACCAAATTCACATGACTACTAATAGCAAGACTTCTCCCATGTCCTCAGGAACAAACGTAACTACTCACAAAGCATATTCATGTTCATAATCAGAGAGGTATTAATATGCATATAGGATCTGAACATATGATCTTCCACCAAATAAACCAACTAGCATCAACTACAAGGAGTAATCAACACTACTAGCAACCTACTAATACCAATCCCGGACTTGGCGACAAGAATTGGATACAAGAGATGAACTAGGGTTTTGAGAGGAGATGGTGCTGGTGAAGATGTTGATGGAGATTGCCCTCTCCCGATGAGAGGAGCGTTGGTGATGACGATGGTGATGATTTCCCCCTCCCGGAGGGAGCTGTCCCCGGCAGAACAGCTCTGCCGGAGCCCTAGATTGGTTCCGCCAAGGTTCCGCCTCGTGGCGGCGGAGTCTCGTCCCAAAAGGTTGCTTATGATTTTTTTCCTCGACGAAAGACTTCATATAGCAGAAGATGGCCACCGGAGAGCCAACAGGAGGCCCACGAGGCAGGGGGCGCGCCCCCCACCCTCGTGGCCAGGTGGGGCCCCCTCTGACGTACTTCTTCCCCTCAATATTTTTTATTATTTCCAAAAATAACTTTCGTGGAGTTTCAGGACTTTTGGAGTTGCGCAGAATAGGTCTCTAATATTTGCTCCTTTTCCAGCCCAGAATTCTAGCTGCCGGCATTCTCCCTCCTTATGTAAACCTTGTAAAATAAGAGAGAATAGGCATAAGTATTGTGACATAACGTGTAATACAGCCCATATTGCAATAAATATCGATATAAAAGCATGATGCAAAATGGACGTATCAAGCGACCTCCTCCACAATTCTCTCCGAGTGGATCTTTACTCAGAAGCTGAAGCCGAGGAAGCGAGGCAGGATGGCCTAGACCTTCTGGAGGAAGAACGCGAGCTAACGCTTATAAGATCAACGTTGTACCAACAAGACTTACGCCGCTACCACGATAGACACGCCAGAGGGCGTGCCTTCCCGGAAGGAGACCTGGTGCTCCGAGTGGATCAACAAAAACCTCACAAGCTAGCACCCACTCCAAGGTCTTACACAATGGAGCATACAGATTGTACAACTTCACCAAAGTTATAGAAGAGCCTAGAGTCTGAAATGCAGATCTGCTTCACAAGTTTTACACTTAGAATAAAATTTCTCCCTTGTAATAGTTAGTCCGAATGAACTTAGATGAATAAAAGTCTCACTTTTTCCATGTATCGTCTAGTTCGACCTACAGTTGCATCTCACTCAGGTGATTAATTGCATTCGGAAACTAACACACATCCAGTGGGTGAAGAGGTGAGAAAGCCTAGCTGCGAACCAGTTAACAAAATCCGAGTGAGATCCGCTCCACACTCGGGGGCTTAGCTGTGAACCTGCTTTCACCTAAGTTAAAAAATAATTCGAGTGTGGATCCGCTCCACACTCGGGGGCTTAGCCGCGAACCAGCTTTCACCTAAGTTAAAAAATAATCCGAGTGAGGATCCGCTCCACACTCGGGGGCTTAGTCGCGAACCAGCTTTCCCTAAGTTAAAAAATAATTCGAGTGAGGATCCGCTCCACACTCGGGGGCTTAGCCGCGAACCAGCTTTCGCCTAAGTTAAAAATAATCTCAGTGAGGATCCGCTCCACACTCGGGGACTTAGCCGTGAACCTGCTTTCTCTAAGTTAAAAAATAATCGGTGTGAGGATCTGCTCCACACTCGGGGGCTTAGTCGCGAACCAGCTTTCGCCAAATTTAAAAAATAATCTGAGTGAGGATCCACTCCACACTCGGGGGCTTAGCCGCGAACCAGCTTTCGCCTAAATTCAAAAACAATCTGAGTGAGGATCTGTTCCACACTCGGTGGTTTAGCTGCGAACCAACTTTCGCCTAAGTTCAAACAAAACACGAAGCAAATAGAAGCGCAAAAGGTTTCAAATTAAATATTCGATCCGTCTGAATGTCTCCAAGGCAAAACAAGCCCAAGGCTCAGCAAAGTATTTCATTACATCAACCACCCGGCATTCCGGGGCAAATTCAGTCAAGTGTTTTTAAGCTTCAGGCGGGGGGCTGGCTGGATCAACGAAGGTCTCCAAGTCGATCCCATCAGCGATACGAGTGGCGGCTTCAGCGAAGGTCTGCATGAAATCCTCAAACTTTATGTTCTTGTTCACCACTCGGAGGTTCTTCAACTTCTCCTCATCCATGTTCTTGCAATGAACACGGACGAGTGACAGCGCCACATCAGCTCCACTTCAAGTGGCAGACTTCTTCCAAGCTTTCACCCGAGCAGGGACCTCGTTTAGCCTCGTCATCACCGAATCCAAGTCCTTCCGAGTCTCTTTACCTGGCTGCAACTCCGCATCAATCCGACCCGCAGCACCTCCCGTCCGAGTGATATAGCCCAATGCATTCTCTATCCGGTCTTCAAGCCGAAGAATGGCAAGCGCTGCTTTGTCAGCGACGAGTGAGAGAGTAGGGTCCAGGTCCCTCTATCCTCTGTAGCTCCAATTCCTTGTTATAACAATGCTCTGGTTGGAAGAAGGCAGTGCGTCAGCAAATGACTGAGAAAAAGAAAGAGCTCTAGGACTACCGCCGACTGCTACAGTCAACCGTAGCCTCGGGGACTACACCCAGTGGGTCCACTCAGTGTGCCCCCACTGGATCATGTCCATTTAACTACGCTCTGGCTAAACCCCGAGTGGACATAAGAAAATTCTACAATCAAACAATCCTGCCGATTGATTCCAATCGACAGGAGACTCGGGGACTACACCCAGTGGGTGCACTCAGCGTGCCCCCACTAGGTCATGTACACCCAGTGGGTGTGCCCTGCGCAAACCCACTGGCAAGAAACCTATTACAAGAAAAGAAGAAACTTCGAGTGGAAATTATACTCACAATGGTACTTACTCGGACATTGGTCTCTAGTGTCGCGCTGGCGTCGTAGGCGTCCTTCAGTCGGCTACACATCAAACTCACCTCAATCAGCGCCTCCTTACTTGCCCCCACATGATCTTCTGGGACATGGTACAGGGGGAAAGAAGTAGCTGGAGCTGACGGAGGTGTAGGAGTTGGCCTCGGAGCTGGGATCACTGCCGCTCCACTCGAAGGAGTCTGGGTAGACCCTGCCGGGGGGGACCACCGCCGACGAAGACGCCGAACCACCCTGAGCCAGAGGGCTCGGCCTTGCAGTATTGGCAGCTACCTTTGCCGGAGAAACACGAGCTGTCAGGCGAGGAGAGGCGTCCGTCATTGGCATGTCAGCACTCGGCCCTCCCTCCCTGACGGTGCCTAATACATCTCCAACGTATCTATAATTTTTTATTGTTCCATGTTGTTATATTATCATTCTTGGATGTTTTACAATCATTTTATAGCAACTATATATCATTTTTTGGGACTAACCTATTGACATAGTGCCCAGTGCCAGTTGTTTTTTGCTTGTTTTTTACTTCGCAGAATATCAGTACCAAACGGAGTCTAAACGCAGCGAAACTTTTTGGAGAATTTTTCTGGACTAGAAGACACCTGTTGGGCCAAAGAAGTACCAAAGGGGGGCTCCGAGGGGAGCACAACCCACTTGGGCGCGCCAGGGGGCCCTGGCGCGCCCTGGTGGGTTGTGCCCACCTCGGCCGCCTCCCGCACCGCCTCTTTGCTCTATAAATACCCCGAAAATCCAAAAACCCTAGGGGAGTGAAAGAAACACAATTCCAGCCGCCACAAGTTCCAGAACCACCAGATCCAATCTAGACACCATCACGGAGGGGTTCATCATCCTCATTGGTGCCTCTCCGATGATGTGTGAGTAGTTCATTGTAGACCTACGGGTCCGTAGGCAGTAGCTAGATGGCTTCTTCTCTCTTTTTGATTCTCAATACAATGGTCTCTTGGAGATCTATTTAATGTAACCCTTTTTGCAGTGTGTTTGTTTCGATCCGATGAACTTTGAGTTTATGATCAGATCTTTATATCCATGAAAGTTATTTGAGTTTCTTTGATCACTTATATGCATGATTACTTATAGCCTAGTATTTCTTCTTCGAATCTTTCGTTTAGTTAGGCCGACTAGATCGGTTTTTCTTGCCATGGGAAGAGGTGCTTTGTCATGGGTTCGATCGTAGGGTGTTCTTTCCCAGTGACAGAAGGGGCAGCAAGACACGTATGTATCATTGGTATTAAGGATAACAAGATGGGGGCTATTCCTACATGAATAGATCTCGTCTACATCATGTTATCGTTCTTATTGCATTACTCCGTTTCTCCATGAACTTAATACACTAGATGCATGCTGGATAGTGGTCGATGTGTGGAGTAATAGTAGTAGATGCAGGCAGGAGTCAGTCTACTAATCTTGGATGTGATGTCTATATAATGATCATTGCCTGGATATCGTCATAATTATTTGAGGTTCTATCAATTGCCCAATAGTAATTTGTTTACCCACCGTATTTTATTTTCTCGAGAGAAGCCACTAGTGAAATCTACCGGGTCTATTTTCTCATCATATATTTTCAGATCTATATTGCTATTTGCCTTTTATTTATTTGCATCTTTTATTTTCAGATCTATATTACCAAAAACCCAAAAATACCACGCTGAATTTTATTTGCCTTTATTTTATTTGCATCTACCAATCTATCACCTTACCAATCTTTTTTTTACCCAAGAGGGATTGACAACCCCTCTTTCGCGTCGGGTTGCAAGTATTTGTTCTTTGTGTGTAGGTACCATTTACATAGTGTTGCTTGGTTCTCCTACTGGTTCGATAACCTTAGTTTCATAACTGAGGGATCTACCTACCTTAGTTGTACTGCATCATCCCTTACTCTTTGGGGAAAATACTGACGTGGATACAAGACATCACAGAAAGGGAGGACTAGTTCCTAGATTCAGTAGGTCAGCACTCACTTCGTCGTCCAGCTGGATGATCTCGAGCAGGGCTGCTTAAATCAGAGAAATCATCAAAGTTCAGTCAGAGAAGGCATAACTGTGTGAGTCAATCAATACAATGTACCTTTGGATGTAGCGGCGTCTGCCGCGTCAGCATCACTCGGGCCAGTCTTGGGGGCATGCGGGTCTACTGAGGTTGTCGATGTGTCATTGCTGCAAGAACAAAACAGCACTCAGTCAGCAACCAAATGGATTCAAAAAATGAACAAAGAGTCGTTGAGAACGCTTACTTCGAGGCCACAGGCACCGCCACTCGGATCCGCGGCACAGAAGCCTTCTGAGGCTTGGAGGAGATGTGCTTGGGCAGCTTGGGCTGCTTCTCCGCCTAGCTCTCAGCCTCGGCACGAGCGCGCTTGGAACTCCGAGTCGCCCGACCAGAAGCAGTCGACTGCTGAGTTTCTCATGCCTTGCCCTTCGGGTCATGCAGCGCCTTGGAGTGGGGTTCTTTAGGGGCCTCATAAGACGGAGAGGACTCCGCCTCTTTCCCCTCCTCCGAACTCTCATCATCCCCATCGTCATCGTCATCACTCTCATCATACCCGGACCTCTGCGAGTACTGGTGCTCGATGTCATTCGTCAAATCTTGAGGTGAGTGGTCCACCATGGGGATTCGAGAGATCAAGATCTGGAAGTCCTAAGAAGCAAACACATGCAAACATGAGGATCAATCATACAGAAGACAAACTGCAATTGAACCAACTAAATCAGAGACACATACCTCAATAGGCGGCAAGTCCTTGTGAAAGGCCGACACCAACCGAGTCCCCCGCGGATTGTCACGAGCGCAGGTGATGGCCTTGATCTTGGCGCCCACCTCCTTCTCGATGAGATCTTCAGGATGCACCCGAGTGGAGTCACCCGACCCCTCATACAGCCAGATGGGGTGAGCCCTGTCCTGCAGTGGTTGGATACGTCGCTGAAGAAAGTCTCCAACAAGTCCATGCCTTTCACCCCAGCATTTACAACACCTATTAACACGCTGGACAAGATGTCGACGCCCACCTTCTCCTCCTTCTCTACGGTGAGGGTCGGCGGATCTCGTACCCTCTCGGTCGAGTACGGCGGGAGGCCCGACTGGCTGTTAGCGCTGGGGACGTCTTTGCAGTAGAACCAGGTTCCCTGCCACCCCTTAACGGAGTTGGGGAAGCTCATCTTGGGGAAAGACCTCCCCCCACGGACCCCCGCATAGCTGGGTGATGTGGGTTTTCTCACCAGTCGGCGAGTCCTTTTTCACCGACATCGACCGGCAGGTGAAGATGTATTTGAAGAGACCCCAGTGGGGATGGCAACCCAGGAAGTTCTCACAGAGGGAGATGAAAGCCGAAAGATAAATAATGGCATTGGGAGGAAGCTGGTAGAGTTGAGCACCGTAGAAATCAAGGAATGCTCGAAAGAAAGGGTGTGGAGGCATCAAAAAACCTCGCTCGACGTGGGTGACGAGCAGGACGCGGTCGTCCGTCTCAGGCGCCGGTATGATCTCTCCCGCGCCAGGGCGACACCACCCGTCGTGTGGGATCAGTCCTGTTGGGAAACGTTGCATGGAAAACAAAAAATTTCTACGCACACGCAAGATCTATCCATGGAAATGCATAGCAAAGAGGGGGAGAGTGTGTCTATGTACCCTCGTAGACCGTAAGTGGAAGTGTTTAGTAACGCGGATGATGTAGTCGAACTTCCTCGCGATCCAACCGATCAAGTACTGAACGTACGTCACCTCCGCGTTCAGCACATGTTCAGCTCGGTGACGTCCTCGCCTTGTTGATCCAGCAAGACTGTGAAGTAGTGGATAAATTCCGGCTGCACGATGGCGTGGTGACAGTGGTGGTGATGCTATCTCCGCAGGGCTTCGCCTAAGCACTACGAAAATATGACCGAGGGACGAAACTGTGGAGAGGGGCGCCGCACACGGCTAAGAGATTGTCGTGGTCTATGTGTGGCACCCCCTCCCACATATATATACGTGGGGGGAGAGGGAGCAGCCAAGGAGGCGCCCCAAGGAGGTTGAATCCTCCTAGGGTTCCTTCCCTAGCCGCGCCCCCCTTACCATATTTGCCAGAGGGGGAAAGGAAAGGGGGGAGAGGGAAGGAAGGGGAAGGCCGAATCCCCCTCCTTCCTTAGAGGAAATATTCCCTAGAGGAAATAATAAAGTTATTATTTTATATTTCCTTATTCATGATAAAGGTTTATTCTTCATGCTAAAATTGTATTGATCGGAAACTTAAATACATGTGTGAATACATAAACAAATACTGTGTCCCTAGTAAGCCTCTACTAGACTAGCTCGTTGATTAAAGATGGTTAAGGTTTCCTAACCATAGACATGTGTTGTCATTTAATAACGGGATCACATCATTAGGAGAATGATGTGATGGACAAAAGCCATCCATTAGATTAGCATAATGGTCATTCAGTTTATTGCTATTGCTTTCTTCATGTCAAATTGATGTTTGCTTGAACTACGTCGGTATTTCCCCAAAGAGGAAGGGATGATGCAGCACAACAGCAGTAGGTATTTCCCTCAGTGATGTGACCAAGGTTATCGAACCAGTAGGAGAACCACGCAACACTACGTAAATAGCACTTGCACACAAATAACAAATACTCGCAACCCGACGTGTTAAAGGGGTTGTCAATCCCTTTCGAGTAACGGCGCCAGAAATTGGCAAAAGGACGTGAGAAAGTTGTAATATTTTGATAGATCGAACGCCAAATAAAATAAAGTGCAGCAAGGTATTTTTGTATTTTTGGTTTAATAGATCTGAAAATAAAAGCAAAGGAAAATAGATCGCAAAGGAAAATATAATAAAGAAGAGACCCGGGGGCCGTAGGTTTCACTAGTGGCTTCTCTCAAGAAAAATAGCAAACGGTGGGTGAACAAATTACTGTTGGGAAATTGATAGAACTTCAAATAATCATGACGATATCTAGGCAATGATCATTATATAGGCATCACGTCCAAGCTTAGTAGACCGAGTCCTGCCTGCATCTACTACTATTACTCGACACATCGACCGCTATCCAGCATGCATCTATTAAGTTCATGGAAAAAACGGAGTAATGCAATAAGAACGATGACATGATGTAGACAAGATATATTTATGTAGAAATAGACCCCATCTTGTTATCCTTAATGGCAACGATACATACGTGTCGGTTCCCCTTCTGTCACTGGGATCAAGCACCGTAAGAATTAACCCATCAGAAAGCACCCCTTCCCATTGCAAGATAAATAGATCAAGTTGGCCAAACAAAACCCAAATATCGGAGAAGAAATACAAGGCTACAAGAAATCATGCATATAAGAGATTCAAAGAAGACTCAAATAACTTTCATGGATAAAAAGATAGATCTGATCATAAACTCAAAGTTCATCAGATCCCAACTAACACACCGCAAGAAGAGTTACATCATATGGATCTCCAAGAGAACATTGTATTGAGAATCAAAAGAGAGAGAGAGAGAGAGAGAGAGAGGAAGCCATCTAGCTACTAACTACGGACCCGTAGGTCTACAAAGAACTACTCATGCATCATCGGAGAGGCACCAATGGGCATGATGAACCCCTCCGTGATGGCGTCTAGATTGGATCTATGGTTTCTGGAACTTGCGGCTGCTGGAATTGATTTTCGTCGACTCCCCTAGGGTTTCTGGAATATTGGGGTATTTATAGAGCAAAGAGGCGGTTCGGGAGGCCACCGAGGTGGGCACAACCCACTTGGGCGCGCCCTAGTGGGTTGTGCCCCCCCCCTCGGGTCACCCCCAGGTGCTTCTCCGGCCCACTGGATGTCTTCTGGTCCATAAAAAATCCACAAAAAGTTTCGTTGCGTTTGGACTCCGTTTGATATTGATTTCCTGCGATGTAAAAAACATGCAGAAAACAGTAACTGCACTGGGCACTATGTCAATAGGTTAGTACCAAAAAATGATATAAAATGATTATAAAATGATTGTAAAACATCCAAGAATTATAATATAACAGCATGGAACAATCAAAAATTATAGATACGTTGGAGACGTATCAGCATCCCCAAGCTTAATTCCTGCTCGTCCTCGAGTAGGTAAATGATAAAAACATAATTTTTGATGTGGAATGTTGCCTAACATGTTCATCACATATTCTTTTCTTTATAGCATGGACTTTTGGACTTTTATACGGTTCAAAGCAATAGTCTAGTTTTACATGAGACGTAAATACTCAAGCATATCAACAAGTAACCATGTCTTTCAAAATATCAATGCTAAAATAAGTTATCCCTAGCCCATTATGCTCAATCATTGATCCATTCATGAAACACACTCGCATATTAGCTACACCCAATGCTCAAGTACGATCATAGTGCCCCTTAGTCGGTGCTTTATAAGAGAAGATGGAGACTCAAATTAAAAATAAAAATTGCATAGAGTAAAAGAAAGGCCCTTCGCTGAGGGGAGTAGGGATTTGTAGAGGCGCCAGAGCCCAAAGCGAAAATTATAGAGATAAAAACATTTTGGGAGGCATGCTTTTCCTGTCAACGAGAACAATCGAGAAGTTCCCAGTACTTTCCATGCTAGATATATCATAGGCGGTTCCCAAACAGAAATTGAAGTTTATTCCTTTTTCCACCATACTTTCACTTTCCATGGCTAACCGTATCCACCGGTGCCTTCCATACCAACACTATCCGAGGAACTTATTATTTCACAACATAAAGTAAATTCATTTTTCATTTCGGGACTGGGCATCCCTAATACCTTTGCCTGACTCTTGTGCAATGACAAGTGAATAAACACTCATCATGAGAATAACATATCTAGCATGGAAATATATTAGCAACCCCCTACCGTTTCATGAGCGGTACGAGCACACAAAAGAGAAATTTATTTTGAAAATTAGAGATGGCACATGCAAATTTGCTTAGAACGGCACGGAAATACCACATATAGGTAGGTATAGTGGACTCATGTGGCAAAACTGGTTTAAAGGATTTTGTATGCACAGGTAGTGATCATACTTAGTGCAAAATGAAGGCTAGCAAAAGATTGAGAAGCGACCAACCAAGAAACGAAAAATCTCATAAGCGAGCATTAAGCATAATTAACACCGAATAATGCACCACAAGTAGGATTTAATTTCATTGCATAACTATTGACTTTCGTGCTTGCATAGGGAATCACAAACCTTAACACCAATATTCTTACTAAAGCACAATTACTCATCAACATGACTCACATATCACATCATCATATCTCAAAACTATTACAAGGAATCAAGTTTATTTTGTCCAATGATATTCATGAAAGTTTTTATTATATCCTTCTTGGATATCTATCACTTTGGAACTAATTTTCATGTGTTGCTTTTGATAAGCTCAAACAAATATAAGTGAAGATCATGAGCATAATATTTCTTTCTCTCAAATTAATTTAAGTGAAGCAAGAGAGAATTTCTTAAAAAATTTACTAACTCTCAAATAAATCTAAGTGAAGCATGAGAGCATTTCTTCAAAAATACTAAAGCACACCATGCTCAAAAAGATATAAGTGAAGCACTAGAGCAATTCCATAGCTCATAAAGATTTAAGTGAAGCATAGAGAGCAATTCTAACAAGTCATGGCATAATTTTGGCTCTCTCAAATAGGTGTGTCCAGCAAGGATTCAAGACTTAAAACAAAAAACAAAACAAGCAAAGACTCATATCATACAAGACGCTCCAAGCAAAACTCATAGTATGTGACGAATAAAAATATAGTTCCGAGTAAAATACCGATGGTCGTTAGAAGAAAGAGGGGATGCCACTCGGGCATCCCCAAGCTTAGTTGCTTGCTTCTCTTTGGATAATAGCTTGGGATGCCATGGGCATCCCCAGGCTTAGGCTCTTCTTACTCCTTATTCCTTCATCCATCGTAACATCACCCAAAACTTGAAAACTTCAATCACACAAAACTCAACAAAACCTTCGTGAGATCCGTTAGTATGAGAAAGAAAATCACTACTATAAGTACTGTAGCAAACCAATTCATATTTTATTCTTGCATTATATCTACTATATTCCAACTTTTCTATGGCAAAAACTCTTCAGAGGAAACCATAGAATCATCAAAACAAGCACACAACGCAAAGAAAATAGAATCTGTCAAAAACACAATAGTCTGTAGCAATCTGAGAACTTCGAATACTTCTGTAACTCCAAACATTCTGAAAAATTAGGACAACATGGGCAATTTGTATATCAATCTTGTGTAAAAAAATTCAGAGCAAAAGCACGTTTCTATGATTTATTAAAATTATTTTTTTGGGTGCAAAAGTTTCTGTTTTTCAGCAAGATCAAATCAACTATCACCCAACAAGATCCTAAAGGCTTTGCTTGGCACAAACACTAATTTAAACCACAAAAACACATCTAACCAGAGGCATATATAATTGGGTATTTTATTGAACACAACAAGAAAACCAAAAAGCAAAAAGATACAAGTTGGGTTGCCTCCCAACAAGCGCTATCGTTTTACGCCCTAGCTAGGCATAAAGCAAGGATCTAAGTTTTGTCATCTTTGTTTCTAGATCCATAAGATGCCCTCATGATGGATTCATATGGTGGCCTAATTATTGTTCTATGGAAGTGTTCCATACCCTTCCTTAGTGGAAACTGAAATTTAATATTGCCTTCTTTCATATCAATCACGGCACCAATAGTGCATAAAAATGGTCTACCAAGAATAATTGGACAAGACGGATTGCAATCAATATCAAGAACAATAAAGTATATGGGCACATAATTCATGTTTGCAAGAATAAGAACATCATTAATTCTTCCCATATGCTTTTTAATAGTAGAATCCGCTAAGTGCAAATTTAAAGAACATTCTTCAATATCGGTAAGACCAAGCACATCACATAAAGATTTCAGAATTGTAGAAACACTAGCACCCAAGTCACATAAAGCAAAACACTCATAATTTTTAATCTTGAATTTGATAGTAGGTTCCCACTCGTCATGTAATTTTCTAGGAATTGAAACTTCTAATTCCAACTTTTCTTCCAAAGCTTTCATCAAAGCATCAACAATATGTTTAGTAAAAGCTTTATTTTGTTCATAAGCATGGGATGAATTCATCATGGATTGCAACAAAGAAATACAATCAATCAAAGAGCAACTGTCATAATTAAAGTCTTTGTAATCCAAAAGAGTGGGCACATCACTAGTTAAAGTCTTGATCTCTTCAAACCCACTTTTATCAATTTTCTCAACAAGATTTTCACCCTCCGAATTATCGGGACGCCTTCTAGATAAAGTTGACTCTTCTCCAGTCCCTTTATCATAAATTTTAATTTTACTAAACAAGGAATCAATAGAAGAAACACCAATCATTTTAAGATCTTTATCACTTTTATGAAAGCAATCACTAGAAAACGCTTTTTCTAAAAATTCTCTTCTAGCTCTAAGCATAGAGGTCATTTTCTTACTTTCATCCATAGAAACATAAAGAGCTTTAATTGATTCCTCAACCTTAGGCACAAAAAATTTCATCTTGAGATTTTCTACATCATGAGAAATTCTATCAACACTTCTAGACAAATCATCAATCTTATTCAACTTTTCTTCCATTGTAGCATTGAAAGCCTTTTGAGTATTGATAAATTCTTTAATATTATTCTCAAGATCAGAGGTGTTCCTATTATTATTATAAGATTGATTACCATAGGAATTACCATAATTATTAGAGGAATTACTAGGGAAAGGCCTAGGATTAAAATTACCTCTATAAGCATTGTTATTGAAATTGTTTCGCGAAATAAAATTCACATCTATGGCATCACTATTTTGCTCAATCAAAGTAGACAAAGGCACATCATTAAAATCAATAGGAGCACTTTTATTAGCAACCAATTTCATAAGAGCATCAACTTTTTCACTCAAAGAAGAAATTTCTTCAATCGAATTAACTTTTTTACTAGTAGGAGCTCTTTCGGTATGCCATTGTGAATAATTTGCCATGATATTATCAAGCAATTTGGTGGCTTCACCCAAATTAATTTCCATAAAAGTACCACCCACGGCGGAATCTAAAAGATTACGAGAAACAAAATTCAACCCCGCATAAATTTTTTGTATGATCATCCAAAGATTTAACCCATGAGTTGGGCAATTCTTAGCATCAACTTCATCCTTTCCCAAGATTGTGCAACATGCTCATGTTCAAGTTGCTTGAAATTCATGATTTGGGTTCTAAGGGAAATAATTTTTGCGGGCGGAAAATACTAAATAATAAAGGCATCTTTGCACTTACTCCAAGAATCGATTCTATTGCGAGCCAAAGAAGAAAACCAAATTTTTGCACGATCTCACAAAGAAAACGGAAATACTTTCAACTTCACAACATCATTGTCCACACCATTTTCCTTTTGCATATCGCATAATTCCACGAATGTGTTAAGATGGGACGCGACATCCTCATTAGGAGTACCGACAAATTGATTTTCATAACGAGATTCAACAAAGCAGTATTAATATCACAAGTCTTCGCACTAGTGGTGGAAGGAGCAATCGGAGTGCTAAGAAAATCATTGTTGTTGGTATTTGAGAAATCACACAACTTGGTGTTCCCTTGAGTCATGGTGACTATGCAACAATATTACACTCAAAAACAGATCTGACGAGAAAATGGCAAACAAAAAAGAGGGCGAATAAAACGGCAAATTTTTGTGAAGTGGGGGAGAGGAAAATGAGAGGCAAATGGCAAATAATCTAAATTGCAAGGAGATGAGATTTGTGATTAGGAACCTAGTAGACGTTGATGATGTTTCCCCGGCAACGGTGCCAGAAATTCCTTTTGATGTTTGCTTGAACTACTTCGGTATTTCCCCAAAGAGGAAGGGACGATGCAGCACAGCAACGGTAGGTATTTCCCTCAGTGATGAGAACAAGGTTATCGAACCAGTAGGAGAACCACGCAATACTACATAAACAACACCTGCACACAAATAACAGATACTCACAACGCGACGTGTTAAAGGGGTTGTCAATCCCTTCCGGGTAACGGCGCTAGAAATTGGCAAAAGGACGTGAGAAAGTTGTAATATTTTGATAGATCGAATGCCAAATAAAATAAAGTGCAGCAAGGTATTTCTGTTTTTTTGGTTTAATAGATCTGAAAATAAAAGCAAAGGAAAATGGATCACAAAGGCAAATATAATAAAGAAGAGACCCCGGGGCCGTAGGTTTCACCAGTGGCTTCTCTCGAGGAAAATAGCAAACGGTGGGTGAACAAATTACTATTGGGCAATTGATAGAACTTCCAATAATCATGACGATATCCAGGCAATGATCATTATATAGGCATCACGTCCAAGATTAGTAGACCGACTCCTACCTGCATCTACTACTATTACTCCACACATCGACCGCTATCCAGCATGCATCTAGTATATTAAGTTCATGGAAAAATGGAGTAATGCAATAAGAACGATGACATGATGTAGACAAGATCTATTTATGAAGAAATAGACCCCATCTTTTTATCCTTAATGGCAACGATACATACGTGTCGGTTCCCCTTCTGTCACTGGGATCAAGCACCGTAAGATCGAACCCATCACAAAGCACCTCTTCCCATTGCAAGATAAATAGATCAAGTTGGCCAAACAAAACCCAAATATCGGAGAAGAAATACGAGGCTATATGCAATCATGCATATAAGAGATTCAAAGAAGACTCAAATAACTTTCATGGATAAAAAGATAGATCTGATCATAAACTCAAGTTCATCGGATCCCAACAAACACACCGCAAAAAGAGTTACATCATATGGATCTCCAAGAGACCATTGTATTGAGAATCAAAGAGAGAGAGGAAGCCATCTAGCTAGTAACTACGAACCCGTAGGTCTACAAAGAACTACTCACGCATCATCGGAGAGGCACCAATGGGCATGATGAACCCCTCCGTGTTGGTGTCTAGATTGGATCTATGGTTTCTGGAACTTGCGGCGGCTGGAATTGATTTTCGTCGACTCCCCTAGGGTTTCTGGAATATTGGAGTATTTATAGAGCAAAGAGGCGGTTCGGGAGGCCACCAAGGTGGGCAAAACCCACCTGGGCGCGCCTGGGGGCCCAGGCGCACCCTGGTGGGTTGTGCCCCCCTCGAGGCACCCCTCAGATGCTTCTTCAGCCCACTAGATTTCTCCTGGTCCATAAAAAATCCACAAAAAGTTTCGCTGCGTTTGGACTCCGTTTGATATTGATTTCCTGCGATGTAAAAAACATGCAGAAAACAGCAACTGGCACTAGGCACTATGTCAATAGGTTAGTACGAAAAAATGATATAAAATGGCTAAAATGATTGTAAAACATCCAAGAATGATAATATAACAGCATGGAACAATCAAAAATTATAGATACGTTGGAGACGCATCACAAATACATAGTCCTTCGACTATGAGATTATGCAACTCCCGGATACCGGAGGAATACCTTGTGTGCTATTAAACATCACAACGTAACTGGGTGATCATAAAGATGCTCTATAGGTATCTCTGAAGGTGTTTGTTGGGTTGGCATAGATCGAGATTAGGATTTGTCACTCCGAGTATCGGAGAGCTATCTCTGGGACAACTCGATAATACACATCATAAGAAGCCTTGCAAGCAAATGACTAAGGAGTTAGTTACGAGAATTAACTAGGTAATGAAGATACCGACGATCGAATCTCGGGCAAGTAACATACCGACAAACAAAGGGAATTACGTATGTTATCATAAAGGTTCGACTGGTAATGATCTTCGTGGAATATGTTGGAACCAATATGGGCATCTAGGTCCCACTATTGGTTATTGACCGGAGAAGAGTCTCAGTCATGTCTACATCATTCTCGAACCCGTAGGGTCCGCACGCTTAACGTTCGTTGAGGATATAGTATTGTATGAGTCACGTATGTTGGTGACGGAATGTTGTTCGGAGTCCTGGATGAGATCACAAAAATGACGAGGAGCTCCGAAATGGTCCGGAGGTAAAGATTGATATATGGGAGAATAGTGTTTGGTCTCCGGAAGGGTTCCAGAATTCACTGGAAGGGGTTCCGGATGTTTCCCAAAATGTTTGGGTACGAGAACACTTTATTTGGGCCCAAGGGTAAAGCCCACGAGGCTTTTGGAAAGTGCAAAAGGAAGTTTTGTGGAGGCCAGGGCTAGACGCGAGGGACCCTCCAAGAAGGTCCTAGAGTCTGGCCCTGGAGTTCGAGAAGGACTCTTGCCTTTCGGGCAAAACCGACTTTAAGGAGGCCTTTACTCCAAGTTTCGACCCCAAGCCTCAACATATAAATAGAGGGGCAGGGCTAGCACCAAGACACATCAAGATTCACCCAGCCGTGTGTCGGCAACCCCGTCCCTCTAGTTTATCCTCCGTCATAGTTTCTGTTGTGCTTGGCGAAGCCCTATGGAGATTGTTCTTCACCACCACCGTCACCACGCCGTCGTGCTAACGGAACTCATCTACTACTTCGCCACTCTTGTTGGATCAAGAAGGCAAGGATGTCATCGAGCTGAACGTGTGCTGAACGCGGTGGTGCCATACGTTCGGTACTTGATCGGGACGGATCGTGAAGGTGTACGACTACATCAACCGCGTTGATAAATGCTTCCGCTTAGCGATCTTCAAGGGTATGAAGATGCTCCCCCTCTCGTAGCTATGCATCTTCATGGATAGATCTTGTGTGTGCATAGATTTTTTTTTCCATGCAACGTTCCCCAACAGTGGCATCCGAGCCAGGTCTATGCGTAGATGATATGCACGAGTAGAACACAAAGAGTTGTGGGCGGTGATAGTCATACTGCTTACCACCAACGTCTTGTTTTGATTCGGCGGTATTGTAAGATGAAGCGGCCCGGACCAACCTTACATGTCCACGTACATGAGACCGGTTCCACCGACAAACATGCAACTAGTTTTGCATAAAGGTGGCTGGCGGGTGTCTGTTTCTCCTACTTTAGTTGAATTGAATTTGACTACGGCCGGTCCTTGAAGAAGGTTAAAACAGCAAACTTGATGAATCACCGTTGTGGTTTTTGCATAGGTAAGAACAGTTCTTGGTAGAAGCCCATAGCAGCCACGTAAAACTTGCAACAACAAACAAGAGGACGTCTAACTTGTTTTTGCAGGGCATGTTGTGATGCGATATGGTCAAGACGTGATGTGATATTTATGTTATTGTATGAGATGATCATGTTTTGTAATTTATCGGTAACCGGCAGGAGCCTTATGGTTGTCTCTTTATTGTACGAAATGAATATGCCATGTAATTGCTTTACTTTATCACTATGCGTTAGCGATAGTTGTAGAAGCAATAGTTGGCGAGGCGACCATGACGCAACGATGGAGATCGAGGTGTCGAGCCGGTGACGATGGAGATCATGACGATGCTTTGGAGATGGAGATCAAAAGCACGAGATGATGATGGCCATACCATGTCACATATTTTGATTGCATGTGATGTTTATCTTTTATGCATCTTATTTTGCTTAGAATGATAGTAGCATTATAAGATGATTCCTTCACTAAATTTCAAGATATAAGTGTTCTCCCCGAGTATGCACCATTGTGAAAGTTCGTCGTTTCGAGACACCACATGATGATCGGGTGTGATAGACTCTAGGTTCACATACAACGGGTGTAAGACAGTTTTGCACATGAAGAATACTTGGGTTAAACTTGACGAGACTAACATGTACAGACATGGTCTCGGAACACTGGAGACCGAAAGGTCGAACGTGAGTCATATAGTAGATATGATCAACATAGAGATGTTCACCATTGATGACTACCCAATCTCACATGATGATCGGACATGGGTTAGTTGATTTGGATCATGTATCACTTAGACAACTTGAGGGATGTTGATTTAAGTGGGAGTTCATTAGTAATTTGATTAATTGAACTTAATTTATCATGAACTTAGACCAGATAGTATTTGCAAATCTATGTTGTAGATCAATAGCTCGCAATGTAGCTCCCCTATTTTTGATATGTTCCTAGAGAAAAATAAGTTGAAAGATGATAGTGGCAATTATGAGGATCGGGTTCGTGATCCGAGGATTATCCTCATTGCCGCACAGAAGAATTATGTCCTTGATGCACCGCTAGGTGACAGACCTGTTGTAGGATCAGATGCAGGCGTAATGAACGTTTGGCAAACTCGATGTGATGACTACTTAATAGTTTAGTGCGCCATGCTTTACGGCTTAGAGCCGGGACTTCAAAGACGTTTTGAACGTCATGGAGCATATGAGATGTTCCAAGAGTTGAAGTTAATATTTCAAGCAAATGCCCGGGTTGAGAGATATGAAGTCTCCAACAAGTTTTATAGCCGCAAGATGGAGGAGAACAGCACAGCCAGCGAGCATGTGCTCAGAATGTCTGGGTACTACAATCGCTTGAATCAAGTGGGAGTTAATCTTCCAGATAAGATAGTAATTGATAGAGTTGTCTAGTCACTATCACCAAGCTACTAGAACTCCATAATGAACTATAATATGCAAGGGATGACGAACACGATTCCCGAGCTCTTTGCTATCCTGAAATCAGCGAAAGGTAGAAATCAAGAAAGAGCATCAAGTGTTGATGGTTGACAAGACCACTAGTTTCAAGAAAAAGGGCAAAGGGAAAGAAAGGGAACTTCAAGAAGAATGGCAAGCAAGTTGCCACTCCCGTGAAGAAGCCCAAAGCTGGACCTAAGCCTGAAACTGAGTGCTTCTACTTCAAAGGGAATGGTCACTAGAAGCGGAACTGCCCCAAATACTTGGCGGATAAGAAGGATGACAAAGTGAACAAAGGTATATTTGATATACATGTTATTGATGTGTACCTTACTAGTATTCGTAGTAGCCCCTGTGTATTTGATACTGGTTCAGTTGCTAAGATTAGTAACTCGAAAAAGGAGTTGCAGAATAAACGGAGACTAGTTAAGGGCGAGGAGACGATGTGTGTTGGAAGTGTTTTTCCAAGATTGATATGATCACCATCGCACACTCCCTCTACCTTCGGGATTAGTGTTGAGCCTAAATAAATGTTATTTGGTGTTTGCGTTGAGCATGAACATGATTGGATCATGTTTATTGCAATACGGTTATTCATCTAAGTCAGAGAATAATTGTTGTTCTGTTTACATGAATAAAACCATCTATGGTCATACACCCAATGTGAACGGTTTACTGAATCTCGATCGTAGTGATACACATATTCATAATATTGATGCCAAAAGATAAAAAGTTGATAATGATAGTGCAACATATTTGTGGCACTGCCGTTTAGGTCATATTGGTGTAAAGCGCGTGAAGAAACTCCATGTGGATGGGCTTTTGGAATCACTTGATTATGAATTATTTGATACTTGCGAACCATGCCTTATGGGCAAGATGACTAAAACTCCGTTCTCCGGAACAATGGAGCGAGCTAATTACTTATTGAAAATAATACATATCGATGTATGTGGTCCGCTGAGTGTTGAAGCACGCAGCGGGTATTGTTATTTTCTGACCTTCACAAATGATTTGAGTAGGTATGGGTATATCTACTTGATGAAACACAAGTCTGAAACATTTGAAAAGTTCAAAGAATTTCAGAGTGAAGTGGAGAATCATCGTAACAAGAAAATAAAGTTTCTACGATCTCATTGTGGAGGCGAATATTTGAGTTACGAGTTTGGCCTTCATTTAAAACAATGTGGGATAGTTTCACAACTCACGCCACCTGGAACACCACAGCGTAATGGTGTGC
The DNA here is from genome assembly GCF_018294505.1 of Triticum aestivum. Classification (NCBI taxonomy): domain Eukaryota; kingdom Viridiplantae; phylum Streptophyta; class Magnoliopsida; order Poales; family Poaceae; genus Triticum; species Triticum aestivum. Next base: position 441,877,986 of record NC_057814.1, on the reverse strand, counting down.
CCGAACATCGTAACCGTACTTTATTAGATATGGTGTGATCTATGATGTTCTTACCGATTTACCACTATCATTTTGGGGTTATGCATTAGAGACAACTGCATTCACGTTAAATAGGGCATCGTCTAAATCCGTTGAGATGACACCGTATGAACTGTGGTTTTGCAAGAAACCTAAGCTGTCGTTTCTTAAAGTTTGGGGATGCGATGCTTATGTCAAAAGGCTTTAGCCAGACAAGCTCGAACCCAAATCAGAGAAGTGCGTCTTCATAGGATACCCTAAAGAAGCTATTGGGTACACCTTCTACCACAGAACGAAGGCAAGATCTTTGTTGCTAAGTTTGGGTCCTTTCTAGAGAAGGAGTTTCTCTTGAAAGAAGTGAGTGGGAGGAAAGTAGAACTTGAGGAGGTAATTGTAACTTCTCTCGAATTGGAAAGTAGCACATCAGAGAAAACCGTTCCCATGATGCCTACACCAACTAGAGAGGAAGCTAATGATAACGATCATGAAACTTCAGATCAAGTTGCTATTGAACCTCGTAGGTCAACCAGAGCATGATCCGCACCAGAGTGGTACGGTAATCCTGTCCTGGAAGTCATGTTGTTGGACAACAACGAACCTACGAACTATGAAGAAGCTATGATGAGCCCAGATTCCGACAGATGGCTTGAGGCCATGAAATCTGAGATAGGATCCATGTATGAGAACAAAGTGTTGACTTTGGTGGACTTGCCCGATGATCGGCAAGCCATAGAAAATAAATGGATCTTCAAGAAGAAGGCTGACGATGATGGTAATGTTACTGTCTACAAAGCTCGACTTGTTGCGAAAGGTTTCCGACAAGTTCAAAGAGTTGACTATGATGAGACATTCTCACCCGTAGGGATGCTTAAGTCAGTCTGAATCATGTTAGCAATTACCGCATTTTATGATTATGAAATCTGGCAAATGGATGCCAAAACTGCATTCCTTAATGGATATCTTAAAGAAGAATTGTATATGATGCAACCAGAAGGTTTTGTCGATCCTAAAGGTGCTAACAAAGTGTGCAAGCTCCAGCGATCCATCTATGGACTGGTGCAAGCATCTCGGAGTTGGAATATACGCTTTGATGAGGTGATCAAAGCATATGGTTTTATACAGACTTACGGTAAAGCCTGTATTTACAGGAAAGTGAGTGGGAGCTCTGTAGCATTTCTGATATTATATATGGGTGACATATTGTTGATTGGAAATGATATAGAATTTCTGGATAGCATAAAAGGATACTTGAATAAGAATTTTTTTGGTGAAGCTACTTACATATTGGGCATCAAGATCTATAGGGATAGATCGAGACGCTTAATAGGACTTTCACAAAGCACATACCTTGGCAAAGTATTGAAGAAGTTCAAAATGGATCAGTCTAAGAAAGGATTCTTGCCTGTGTTGCAAGGTGTGAAGTTGAGTAAGACTCAAAACCCGACCACGGCAGAAGATAGAGAGAGAATGAAAGTCATTCCCTATGCCTCAGCCATAGGTTCTATAAAGTATGCCATGTTGTGTAACAGACCTATTGTGTGCCTTGCCAAGAGTTTGGCAAGGGGTACGATAGTGATCCAGGAGTGGATCACTGGACAACGGTCAAAATTATCCTTAATTACCTAAGAGGACTAAGGAAATGTTTCTCGATTATGGAGGTGATAAAGAGTTCATCGTAAAAGGTTGTGTCGATGCAAGCTTTTACACCAATTCGGATGACTCCGAGTCTCATTCTGGATACGTATTGAAAGTGGGAGCAATTGGCTAGAGTAGCTCCATGAAGAGCATTGTAGACATAGAAATTTGCAAAATACATACGGATCTGGATGTGGCAGACCCGTTGACTAAACTTCTCTCACAAGCAAAACATGATCACACCTTAATACTCTTTGGGTGTTAATCACATGGCGATGTGAACTAGATTATTGACTCTAGTAAATAACTCTTTGGATGCTGGTCACATGGCGATGTGAACCATGGGTGTTAGATTCATTACAATGTAATCTAGATTATTGACTCTAGTGCAAGTGGGAGACTGAAGGAAATATGCCCTAGAGGCAATAAAAAAGTTGTTATTTTATATTTCCTTATTCATGATAAAGGTTTATTATTCATGCTAGAATTGTATTGATTGAAAACTTAAATGCATGTGTGAATACATAAACAAATACCGTGTCCCTAGTAAGCCTCTACTAGACTAGCTCGTTGATCAAAGATGGTTAAGGTTTCCTAACCATAGACATGTGTTGTCATTTGATAACGAGATCACATCATTAGGAGAATGATGTGATGGACAAGACCCATCCGTTAGCTTAGCATAATGATCTTTCAGTTTATTGCTATTGCTTTCTTCATGTCAAATACATATTCCTTCGACTATGTGATTATGCAACTACCGGATACCGGAGGAATACCTTGTGTGCTATCAAAGTCACAACATAACTGGGTGATTATAAAGATGCTCTACAGGTATCTCCGAAGGTGTTTGTTGAGTTGGCATAGATCGAGATTAGGATTTGTCACTCCGAGTACCAGAGAGGTATCTCTGGGCCCTCTCGGTAATACACATCATAAGAAGCCTTGCAAGAAAATTACTAAGGAGTTAGTTGTGAGATGATGTATTACGGAACGGGTAAAGAGACTTGTCGATAGCAAGATTGAACTAGGTATGAAGATACCGACGATCGAACCTCGGGCAAGTAACATACCGACAGACAAAGGGAATTACCTATGTTGTCATAAAGGTTCGACCGATAAAGATCTTCGTGGAATATGTAGGAACCAATATGGGCATCCAGGTCCCACTATTGGTTATTGATCGGAGAAGAGTCTCGGTCATGTCTACATCATTCTTGAACCCGTAGGGTCTGCACGCTTAACGTTCATTGAGGATATAGTATTGTATGAGTTACGTATGTTGGTGACCGAATGTTGTTCAGAGTCCTGGATGAGATCACGGAGATGACGAGGAGCTCCGGAATGGTCCGGAGGTAAAGGTTGATATATGGGATAACAGTGTTTGGTCTCCGAAAGGGGTTCCGGATGTTTCCCAAAATGTTTGGGTATGAGAACACTTTATTTGGGCCAAAGGGGAAAGCCCACGAGGCTTTTGGAAAGTGCAAAAGGAAGTTTTGCGGAGGCCAGGGGCCAGACGCCAGGGACCCTGGTGTCTGGGTCCAGACGCCGAGAACCCTGGCGTCTGGCCCTGGAGTCCGAGAAGGACTCTTGCCTTTTGTGCAAAACCGACTTTGAGGAGGCTTTTACTCCAAGTTTCGACCTCAAGCCTCAACATATAAATAGAGAGGCAGGGCTAGCACCAAGACACATCAAGATTCACCAAGCCGTGTGCCGGCAACCCCGTCCCTCTAGTTTATCCTCTGTCATAGTTTCTGTTGTGCTTGGCGAAGCCCTGCGGGGATTGTTCTTCACCACCACCGTCACCAGGCTGTCGTGCTAACGGAACTCATCTACTACTTCACCCCTCTTGTTGGATCAAGAAGGCGAGGACGTCATCGATCTGAACGTGTGCTAAATGCGGAGGTGTTGTACGTTCGATACTTGATCGGGACGGATCATGAAGGTGTACGACTACATCAACCGCATTGATAAACGCTTCCTCTTAGCGATCTTCATGGGTATGAAGATGCTCTCCCCCTCTCGTAGCTATGCATCTCCATGGATAGATCTTGCGTGTGCGTAGAAATTTTTTGTTTTCCATGCAACGTTCCCCAACAGGAATGTGTTCTGGTTGACCTACAAAGTTCAGTAGTAACTTGATTTGAAGTTTCATGATCATCATCATTAGCTTCCTCTCTAGTTGGTGTAGGCATCACGGGAACGATTTTCTCTGATGTGCTACTTTCCCATTCGAGAGAAGGTACAATTACCCCATCTAGTTCTACTTTCCTCCCACTCACTTCTTTCGAGAGAAACTCCTTCTCTAGAAAGGACCCATTCTTAGCAACAAAGATCTTGCCTTTGGATCTGTGGTAGAAGGTGTACCCAATAGTTTCTTTAAGGTATCCTATGAAGACGCACTTCTCCGATTTAGGTTTGAGCTTATCAGGCTGAAGCCTTATGACATAACCGTCGCATCCCCAAACTTTAAGAAACGACAGCTTAGGTTTCTTGCCAAACCACAGTTCATACGGTGTCATCTCAACGGATTTAGACGGTGCCCTATTTAACGTGAATGCAGCTATCTCTAATGCATAACCCCAAAATGATAGTGGTAAATCGGTAAGAGACATCATAGAACGCACCATATCTAATAAAGTATGGTTACGGTTTGGACACACCATTACGCCGTGGTGTTCCAGGTGGCGTGAGTTGTGAAAAAATTCCACATTGTTTTAAATGAAGGCCAAACTCGTAACTCAAATATTCGCCTCCGCGATCAGATCGTAAAAACTTTATTTTCTTGTTACGATGATTCTCCACTTCACTCTGAAATTCTTTGAACTTTTCAAATGTTTCAAACTTGTGTTTAATCAAGTAGATATACCCATACCTACTCAAATCATTTGTGAAGGTCAGAAAATAACGATACCCACCGCGAGCTTCAACACTCATCGGACCGCATACATCGGTATGTATTATTTCCAATAAGTCGTTAGCTCGCTCCATTGTTCCAGAGAACGGAATTTTAGTCATATTGCCCATGAGGCGTGGTTTGCAAGTATCAAATGATTCATAATCAAGTGATTCCAAAAGCCCATCTGCATGGAGTTTCTTCATGCGCTTTAGACCAATATGACCTAAACGGCAGTGCCACAAGTATGTTGCACTATCATTATTAACTTTGCATCTTTTGGCATCAATATTATGAATATGTGTATCACTACGATCGAGACTCAACAAGAATATACCATTCATCAAGGGTGCATGACCATAAAAGATATTTTTCATATAAATAGAACAACCATTATTCTCTGACTTAAATGAATAACCATCTCGCAATAAACAAGATCCAGATATAATGTTCATGCTCAACGCTGGCACCAAATAATAATTATTGAGGTCTAAAACTAATCCCGAAGGTAGATGTAGAGGTAGCATGCCGGCGGAGATCACATCGACCTTGGAACCATCCCGACGTGCATCGTCACCTCGTCCTTAGCCAATCTTCGTTTGTTCTGCAGCTCCAGTTTTGAGTTACAAATATGAGCAACCGAACCAGTATCAAATACCCAGGCGCTACTACAAGCATTAGTAAGGCACACATCAAGAACATGTATATCAAATATACCTTTGTTCACTTTGCCATCCTTCTTATCCGCAGAGTATTTGGGCCAGTTCTACTTCAAGTGACCATTCCCTTTGCAGTAGAAGCACTCAGTTTCAGGCTTGGGTCCAGCTTTGGACTTCTTCCCGGGTGTAGCAACTTGTTTTCCATCCTTCTTGAAGTTCCCTTTCTTTCCCTTGCCCTTTTTCTTGAAACTAGTGGTCTTGTTATCCATCAACACTTGATGCTCCTTCTTGATTTCTACCTCTGCAGCCTTAAGCATTGCGAAGAGCTCAGGAATCGTTTTATTCATCCCTTGCATGTTATAGTTCATCACGAAGCCTTTGTAGCTTGGTGGCAGTGATTGAAGAACTTTGTCAATAACACTATCAACTAGAAGATCAACTCCCAGCTGAGTCAAGTGGTTATGATACCCAGACATTTTGAGTATATGTTCACTGACAGAACAGTTCTCCTCCATCTTGCAGCTATAGAACTTGTTGGAGACTTCATGTCTCTCAACCCGGGCATTTGCTTGAAATATTAACTTCAACTCTTGGAACATCTCATATGCTCCATGACATTCAAAACGTCTTTGAAGTCCCGGTTCTAGGCCGTAAAGCATGGCACACTGAACTATTGAGTAGTCATCAGGTCGAGCCTGTCAGATGTTCATAACATCTATAGCTCCTGCAGCAGGTATGTCACCTAGCGGTGCATCAAGGACATAATTCTTCTGTGTAGCAATGAGGATAATCCTCAAGTTATGGGCCCAGTCCGTGTAGTTGCTACCATCATCTTTCAACTTACCTTTCTCTAGGAACGCATTAAAATTCAGGGGAACGGTAGCTCGGGCCATTGATCTACAACATAGATATGCAAAACTATTAAGACTAAGTTCATGATAAATTAAGTTCAATTAATCAAATTACTAATGAACTCCCACTTAAATAAACATCCCTTAAGTTATCTAAGTGATACATGATCCAAATCAACTAACCCATGTCCGATCATCACGTGAGATGGGGTAGTCATCAATGGTGAACATCTCTATGTTGATCATATCTACTATATGACTCACGTCAACCTTTCGGTCTCCAGTGTTCCGAGACCATGTCTGTACATGCTAGGCTCGTCAAGTTTAACCCAAGTATTCTGCATGTGCAAAACTGTCTTACACCCGTTGTATGTGAATGTAGAGTCTATCACACCCGATGATCACGAGGTGCTTCGAAACGACGAACTTTGGCAACAGTGCATACTTGGGGAGAACACTTTTATCTTCAAATTTAGTGAAGGGATCATCTTATAATGCTACCGCCGTTCTAAGCAAAATAAGATGCAGAAAGGATAAACATCACATGCAATCAAAATATGTGACATGATATGGCCATCATCATCTTGTGCTTTTGATCTCCATCTCCAAAGCATCGTCATGATCTCCATCGTCACTGGCTCGACACCTTGATCTCCCTCATTGCGTCGGGGTCGTCTCACCAACTATTGCTTCTACAACTATTGCTAACGCATAGCGATAAAGTAAAGCAATTACATGGCGCTTGCATTTCATACAATAATTAAGACAACCCTAAGGCTCCTGCCAGTTTTCGATATTACAAAACATGATCATCTCATACAACAACGTATACCACATCACGTCTTGACCATATCACATCACAACATGCTCCGCAAAAACAAGTTAGACGGCCTCTACTTTGTTGTTGCAAGTTTTACGTGGCTGTTGTGGGCTTCTGGCAAGAACCGTTCTTACCTACAGCAAAAACCACAATGGTGGTTTATCAAGTTTGTTGTTTTAACCTTCTTCAAGGACCTGCCGTAGTCAAATTCGATTCAACTAAAGTAGGAGAAACAGACACCCGCTAGCCACCTTTATGCAAAACTAGTTGCATGTCAGTCGGTGGAACCGGTGTCATGTGCGTGGACATGTAAGGTTGGTCCGGGCTGCTTCATCCCACAATACCGCTGAATGAAAATAAGACGTTGGTGGTAAGCAGTATGACTATCACCGCCCACAACTCTTTGTGTTCTACTCGTGCAGATCATCTACGCCTAGACCTGGCTCGGATGCCACTATTGGGAAACGTTGCATGGAAAACAAAAAACATTCTACGCACATGCAAGATCTATCCATGGAGATGCATAGCAGCGAGGGGGGGAGTGTGTCTACGTACCCTCATAGACCGTAAGCGGAAGCGTTTAGACGCGGTTGATGTAGTCGAACTCCTTCGTGATCCAACCGATCAAGTAACGAATGTACGACATCTCCGCGTCCAGCACACGTTCAACTCGGTGACGTCCTCGCCTTCTTGATCCATCAAGACGGTGAAGTAGTGGATGAGTTCCGGCAACACGATGGCGTGGTGACGGTGGTGGTGATGCTATCTCCGCAGGGCTTCGCCTAAGCACTACGAAAATATGATCGAGGGACGAAACTATGGAGAGGGGCGAGATTGTCGTGGTATATGTGTGGAACCCCCTCCAACATATATATAGGTGGGGGAGAGGGAGCAGCCAAGGAGGCGCCCCAAGGAGGCTGAATCCTCCTAGGGTTCCTGATGCCTGCTATAACTACGTCGATATTTCCCCAAAGAGGAAGGGATGATGCAGCACAACAACGGTAGGTATTTACCTCAGTGATGAGACCAAGGTTATCGAACCTGTAGGAGAACCAAGCAACTCTACGTAAACAACACCTGCACAAAAATAACAAAGACTCGCAACCCGACGTGTAAAAGGGGTTGTCAATCCCTTTCGGGTAGTGGTGCCAGAGATGGCAAACGGACGTGAGAGAGTTGTAAATATTGGTAAATCGAACGCCAAATAAAATAAATTGCTGCAAGGTATTTCTGTATTTTTTTGGTTTAATAGATCTGAAAATAAAAGGCAAATAAAATAGATCGCAAAGGCAGATAATATAAGAAAGAGACCCGGGGGCCGTAGGTTTCACTAGTGGCTTCTCTTGAGAAAATAGCAAACGGCGAGTGAACAAATTACAGTTGGGTAATTGATAGAACTTTAAATAATCATGACGATATCCAAGCAATGATCATTATATAGGCATCACGTCAAGATTAGTAGACCGACTCCTGCCTGCATCTACTACTATTACTCGACACATCGACCGCTATCCAGCATGCATCTAGTGTATTAAGTTAATGGAAAAACGGAGTAATGCAATAAGAACGATGACATGATGTAGACAAGATCTATTTATGTAGAAATAGACCCCATCATTTTATCCTTAGTAGCAACGATACATACGTGTCGGTTCCCCTTCTGTCAGTGGGATCAAGCACCGTAAGGTCGAACCCACTACAAAACCCCTCTTCCCATTTCGAGATAAATAGATCAAGTTGGACAAACAAAACCCAAATATCGGAGAAGAAATACGAGGCTATAAGCAATCATGCATATAGGAGACCAAAGAAACTCAAATAACTTTCATGGATAAAAAGATAGATCTGATCATAAACTCAAAGTTCATCGAATCCCAACAAACACACCGCAAAAAGAGTTACACCATATGGATCTCCAAGAGACCATTGTATTGAGAATCAAACGAGAGAGAGGAAGCCATGTAGCTACTAACTACGGACCCGTAGGTCTACAAAGAACTACTCACGCATCATCGGAGAGGCACCAATGGACATGATGCACCCCTCCGTGATGGTGTCTAGATTGGATCTGGTGGTTCTGGACTCTGCGGCGGCTGGAATTGATTTTCGTCGACTCCCCTAGGGTTTCTGGAATATTGGGGTATTTATAGAGCAAAGAGTCGGTTCAGGGGGCACCCGAGGTGGCACAACCCACCAGGGCGCGCCTGGGCCTCCTAGCGCGCCCTGGTGGGTTGTGCTCCCAGAGCACCCCCAGGCGCTTCTCCGGCCCACTGGATGTCTTCTGGTCCAAAAAAATCCACAAAAAGTTTCGCTGTGTTTGGATTCCGTTTGGTATTGATTTCCTGCGATGTAAAAAACATGCAGAAAACAACAACTGGCACCTAGCACTATGTCAATAGGTTAGTACCAAAAAATGATATAAAATGACTATAAAACATCTAAGAATGATAATATAACAACATGGAACAATAAAAAGTTATAGATAAGTTGGAGAAAACGTATCTATAATTTTTGATTGTTCCATGCTGTTATATTATCATTCTTGGATGTTTTACAATTATTTTATAGTCATTTTATATCATTTTTTGGTACTAACCTATTGACATAGTGCCTAGTGCCAGTTGCTGTTTTCTGCATGTTTTTTACATCGCAGGAAATCAATATCAAACGGAGTCCAAACGCAGCGAAACTTTTTGTGGATTTTTTATGGACCAGAAGACATCCAATGGGCCGGAGAAGCACCTAGGAGGTGCCCGAAGGGGGGCGGGGCACAACCCACTAGGGCGCACCTGGGCCCCCGGGCGCGCCCAAGTGGGTTGTGCCCACCTCGGTGGCCTCCCGAACCGCCTCTTTGCTCTATAAATACCCCAATATTCCAGAAACCCTACGGGAGTCGACAAAAATCAATTCCAGCCGCCACAAGTTCCAGAAACCACAGATCCAATCTAGGCACCATCACGGAGGGGTTCATCATGCCCATTGGTGCCTCTCCGATGATGCATGAATAGTTCTTTGTAGACCTACGGGTCCGTAGTTAGTAGCAAGATGGCTTCCTCTCTCTCTCTTTTGATTCTCAATACAATGGTCTCTTGGAGATCCATATGATGTAACTCTTTTTGCGGTGTGTTTGTTGGGATCCGATGAACTTCGAGTTTATGATCAGATCTATCTTTTTATCCATGAAAGTTATTTGAGTCTTCTTTGAATCTCTTATATGCATGATTTCTTATAGCCACGTATTTCTTCTCCGATATTTGGGTTTTGTTTGGCCAATTTGATCTATTTATCTTGCAATGGGAAGAGGTGCTTTGTGATGGGTTCGATCTAACAGCGCTTGATCCCAGTGACAGAAGGGGAACTGACACGTATGTATCATTGCCATTAAGGATAACAAGATGGGGTCTATTTCTACGTAAATAGATCTTGTCTACATCATGTCATCGTTCTATTGCATTACTCCGTTTTTTCATGAGCTTAATACACTAGATGCATGCTGGATAGCGGTCGATGTGTGGAGTAATAGTAGTAGATGCAGGCAGGAGTCAGTCTACTAATGTTGGACGTGATGCCTATATAATGTTGATTGCCTGGATATCTTCATGATTATTTGAAGTTCTATCAATTGCCCAACAGTAATTTGTTCACCCACCATTTGCTATTTTTCTCGAGAGAAGCCACTAGTGAAACCTACGGCCCACGGGTCTATTCTTTATTATATTTGCCTTTGCGATCTATTTTCCTTTGCTTTTATTTTCAGATCTATTAAACCAAAAAAATAAAAATACCTTGCTGCACTTTATTTTATTTGGCGTTCGATCTATCAAAATATTACAACTTTCTCACGTCCTTTTGCCAATTTCTGGCACCCTTACTCGAAAGGGATTGACAACCCCTTTAACACGTCGGGTTGCGAGTATTTGTTATTTGTGTGCAGGTATTGTTTACGTAGTGTTGCGTGGTTCTCCTGCTGGTTCGATAACCTTGGTCTCATCACTGAGGGAAATACCTACCGTTGTTGTGCTGCATCACCCCTTCCTCTTTGGGGAAATACCGACGTAGTTCAAGCAAACATCAATTTGACATGAAGAAAGCAATAACAATAAACTGAACAACCATTATGCTAATCTAACGGATGGGTCTTGTCCATCACATCATTCTCCTAATGATGTGATCCCGTTATCAAATGACAACACATGTTTATGGTTAGGAAACCTTAACCATCTTTAATCAACGAGCTAGTCTAGTAGAGGCTTACTAGGGACACAGTATTTGTTTATGTATTCACACATGTATTTAAGTTTCCGATCAATACAATTCTAGCATGAATAATAAACCTTTATCATGAATAAGGAAATATAAAATAACAACTTTATTATTGCCTCTAGGGCATATTTCCTTCAAGTCCCTCCTCCGCCAAATCCTCTAGGCGCAGACACGCGACGGGAGCCATTCCCTCGGCGCGCCGGTGGCCGCCGTGCCCGAGCCAGAGGAGGTGGCCTTCCTCGCCTTCTTACCCCTCAGCGCTTTTGCAGTAGAACCTTTCGCCATCGCCATGCACTCGAGTGGAAAGGAGAAGCGGAGGAGTTGAGAGGAGAGAAAGGGGATCTGAAGCCAGGAGCTCTGCCATCGAATCTTTTATATCAACAGACAAAATCTCAGGGCGGATCTGTAGCTGCGAATCCTGGGATCAACGGCCCACACGGTAAGGCTTAGCACAGGTCCAGCACGACACGTGGCGGAGATCGTGCGCGCAAATCGGGGAGCCACACCTCCCACTTTCCCACCAACGCACGACGTTACCGCTTCAACGCACGAGCGCACGAATTCAAATCCTGAGATTTTTGGGGCAGATCAATCCGATTGATTACCAGCGATTCCTTTCCTAAAGGGCGCACGTCAGTCTGACTGACCACCCTCCGCGGGGACCCGTGCACTCGGCCACGTTAAACACCTGACTGAAGTCTTCTTCGGGATCGTTATGTGATGAGCTTGACACCCCTCTGCGGGTTCACTTGGCCCTCTCGGTAGGCTCCAAGGTGCATGACTCGTAAACCTGGACCCGTAGCAGGCCTGCGCTGACGTTCCTATGGGATATGGAGTGGCATCTCTCCGGAGAGTCAGACCACGCTCCGGCGTCACCACTCGGGTTATAATGGCATGCCTACACTCGGGCCTCTAGTCTATCTCCTTCGAGAGACAAAACGAACGCCACCGGGTTTTTCTCGACGATCAACAATACCTGGTCACCCAGGTAAACCTAAAGTCCAGAATCCGTTGTGATTTCGTCCAAGGAACAACAAATCACGGTTTGGAAACAAATTCGGAGTGTCCTTGCAGCGCTCGGACTCAACCGGAGGGTCGGTTTGTTTATCCTACGAAATCCCAACTGATTCGGGGGCTAATGATGTGGTCACCTATTACAGGTAGGGTCAAGAACCCATAATTTGGGACCCACATGGGGCCCATCACCATCATAGGTAGGTCCCTGGACCATGCCTGCATTCGAATGCATACAACAGGAGGATCACTCGGACGGCTCTACAGCACTCGAACAACCACACGTCACTCGGCGGATGATCAATCACTCGGACGTACAGGGCAAGAAGGCGTCGTGGGAGCTGCAACGGTCGAGGGATCCTAAGTCGTCTACTAAATAGAGTTATAACTACCATTACCTGTAACTGTTGTAGTATATGCTCATTACACTAGTAACTGCCTCATTCAATGGCATTAATTGCCCCGGCGGCGTGGGAGACATGGGGCTGCAACGCACTCTATATAAGCCGAACCCCTCTCCATAGTCGGGCACGTTCAACCTTGTAATCCTACCCATCAAATCAAAGCAAGCCTCAGGGCACGAGACGTAGGGCTTTTACCTCCACCAAGTGAGGGGCCTGAACTCGCTAAACACCGTGTGTTACACCTACGCTGTAGCTAGGCTCTGCCCCTTATTCGTACCCCTAGTACTCATTGTCAGTATCATAACCCCGTCAGTTCCAGCGTTGAAAATGTGTGGCCTGGGAGGAAAGATAAGGAAGAGGGTGGTTGCACGAGGCCACGTGTAAGGAAGGAAACATGTACCTTTTTTTGGTGGGATTATTAGAGCCAGAGGGGAATTGAAGGGGAAACAGACTTTAAATCTATTGTTTGGCTAGGGGTATTGAAAATTCAGAAGAGATTGGGCTTAGGCATGTGACTTTAGACTCTAACTCCTATTGTTTTATTAATATGGAAGACGGTGGGAGTTAGTACTGAATTGTTTTATGAGTCCATCTTAACCTATGTTAACATCCCTTGTATAGTCCATTGTCAATTTCCACAAACCAAACAAAGAAATACAATTTCTCCTCAATTCGCACAAATAATTTATATCATGCGTCAAACAAATGATTGGGAATAAAATGACTCATTCTATGTCTAATTTTAATAAAACACCCAGCTCTAAACTCCCATTCCCCTTTACACCAAACACGCTTGGTGGGATCAAATGCTTACAAATGTGCCTGGGGCAGCCAACAACATGCTGTAGCGGAGTGTTCATCTATTCCTACTGATTTTCTGGCACTAAATAACTGCTGCAGATGATTGGTAATGGTACAGCCTGACAGGGTTTGGAGTTTGAACACCTTTTCCTCTCGAGGAATAGTCTCACACCTTTTGCCGTCTCGACCGGAAGATAATTGTGAATAAACAAGCAGCATAATAAAAGCTTGGCGCCAGATTCAGAGGCAAAGTCCCCAAGAGCAGAGAAGCATATCTACGAATGACTAGATGCACTCAAACGACCCGCCGTCTGTGCCTATCATTGTAGCCGCTACGAAGGACCGACGTCTGTGCCAAACGGACAAAAATTAAGAACGTGGTCGCGCGTTGGGCAATGGCGTCTGCCTCTTTGGATCTAAACGGACACACCCGAAAAATCGTGCGTTGGAGTTGGCCTCATGCCTTCAGTCTATTGTTTTCTTTTTTTTAACACAGTATAGACACACGCGCTCATACATACCCGCATACACTCACCCCTATGAACGCGCACACACGCACCCTGTGAGCACCTTCAACAGCCTGAGATCTTCAGTCTATTTTCTGTTGTACCTTTTCGTGTCATAATTGCCATGTCCGCCATGCCTATCTTGAGCTTGTTTTTGTTGCTTCAATGGAACTGGGGCCACAGCCCTTTTGCCGAAAAATGATTGAAAGCTCGCAACTAGAACTCGAAACAGTTTTGCGATATTCCATGAAAACCAAGAAAATCAGGTTGGTGACGGCGAGCAATCAGAAGTTCTCCACCCATCGCAAGCATAACACCTCACAGAATCACCGAGCAAGCAACACGAAGGCATGCTTCTTCTATACACTGATCTGAAAACAGGCTTACACCTGTGCCAACCTTGTCCATGCGCCGCCGGAACTGTAGTGTACCTCAATGTCATCAGTTGCTTTTCGCCCAACAGAACCAGACCTCTCCAAATCACCGCAGGGCAGTTCTGGAGCTGCGCTGTCGGATGATGTCATAGCCGGTGCCCCCAACTTTCTGAGCCAGGAACCAGCGAGCACGCCTCGGTCTACCTTGGTAGGGGTGGTCAGGCATTTGATCTTGTCACAAAGCTTCTCGTCGGCAAGCTTTAATGTATCGACGAGCACATCCATGTTGTACAGCGCCAGCTCTTGGAGGTGTTCCAGGTCATTCAGACCAGTGAGAACCTTCACTCTGCTGCAATCATGCACGGCTAAGACCGAGAGCATCGGCACGGCGCCAGGCTCTACGACCAGCTCCTCCAAGGCGCACAGATTTACAAGCTTCAGCTTTCGGAGGCTCTGGAATCCCCTCCCAGGAAACACCAGCGTTGCTCCACTGTATGAGCAATATGAGAGCTCCATCTCGGCGACGCATGGCAGCACTGCAAGCTTGTCTACAAACGGCTGCGACAGCTCCGATCTGTGCAAATGGAGCATGGTGAGGTTTGGCATGACATATCGGTCGCTCTGTGAATCACCAAGGTCTTCTAGCCTGCCGTGTAGAACCAGCACCTGGAGGCGGCGCATGCTTGAGTCGGTGAACATTGTAGATGGAAGGACTTCACCAGATAAGTCGAGGTTCACAAGGAACTCCATTTTCCTGAGAGCTGCTGAAAGCGCCTTAGTATGGGTTTCCGAAATGCCAGACAACGACAGAGACCGGAGACATAACATGTAGTTCAGTGGACAAATTTGATCTTGCCACGGATTTGAAGGCTCCACACCATCAAGGGTCATCAAGTTATTCAAGGAGACTCTGCAATCAGGCAACATGATTTTCTAAGCAAGCACATGCCTCAGTGCTTCAATTTCCCAAAATTCATCAACAACTGTTCTCACATTTGTTCTTCTTACATCTAATGTCTGGAGATTGTCAAGCTTAGAAATGGACGAAGGGAGCTCCTCCAAGTTGCTGTTTCTAATACCAAGGTACCTCAAGTGGATTATGCTTCCAATCTCATTTGGAAGCTTTTGGATCTTCAAACCATTCAGATCGATGACACGCAGGAACCTAGAGCCCTGTAAGAAGTGCAGCCCATGAATGGTCTTTAGGCCAGCTCTGTCGGAACTTCCACATGCTCTCAAGCACATCTCTGCAAAGCTGCCCCATGGTGTCTGAGGTTGAGGCGATTCATATATTGAGCTGCTGCGTTGGTCTTCTGCGAAATCGCAGAGAAGAGACCGCAGCTTAGGAAATTCATTCGGTATGTTGACAAATGAATCCACATAGTTGTGTACAGCAAGACGCCGCACTGCATTTGGATTTAGGACGTTAGCTTGGTGGTGGATTTCAAGGAAACCAGAGTCCCGTGCTTCAGATTCCAGGAACGCGTGAAGCAGATTGTGGATGGCTACTAGCTTGATTCGCCCTCCAGCATCCTTGTCCATGACCTGGACTAGTCCTCTTGAGACAAGGTCCTTCAGATAGTCAAACCCGACTTCCTCCAAAGTTTTTCCCTTCTTTGGCACCACAAAACCCTCGGCAATCCACAGACGCACCAAACGATCTGGGTAAACAATAATATTTTCTGACATGGATGCAAAGTAGAGAAAGCATGATTTTAGATGGTGTGGCAGATCATCAAAAGCTAAAGACCATATCCTTCCAACTGGTTTTGGCTGGCCATTGGTCTCGAGTTGCTCAAGCACTTCATCCCACTCCGCGGGAATCACCTTTGATCGTAATACTCCAGCAAGCACAATGATGGCTAGTGGAAGACCTGCTGATATATCGTGAACTTTGTCATAGTAAGCTTTGCAGTTGTAAATTTCTGGAGGTTTCTTTGCTCCAAAAACTCGTCGACAGAACAACTGTTGACCGTGTATGGTTTCAAGGCAACCCAATTCAAGAGGAGCAATACGTGGGTCCATATGTTTGATTTCCTTCACACTTAGGCGTGTCGTAAGCAAGATTCGGCTGCAATTGTTTTCATCTGGCAGGACATCCAACAAAGAATTCCAGTCACTGATTTCGACCAAACCATCAAGAACAACTAGGTACCGCCTGTTCTGCATTAGTTGTCGAAGTTTGCGCTCTTTACTGGTGGTTTCTCCATCACCAGGTGCCAATGATGCCTTATCAACTTTTTCAGGTGCTTCTGGGACCTCTGAGCTGATCTGCTTGTACATAGTCTCCACATAGTCTGTGAACCTGATGTGTGGTGGAAGACACACCCATGCATGCACCTCAAAGTTTCTCATGATATCAGGGTCGCTGTACAGCTTTCTTGCAAGTGTTTTCTTTCCAATGCCACACTCGCCCAGAATTGAGATGACAGCACGGTGACAAACAATCTTCTCCTTGTCAATGATTTGGTCTTTGAGGGTTGCAAATTCACTTTGTCTGGAGTCTTTGACATATCCATCCTCATACCTGCAGCATCAGTCGATCAGTATTAACTACCAATAATGAACTACTGTGTGCATGCTTTTTAAAACACACATAGTCGATTTACAACATAAAGTGTCAAACATGTTTCTATTTCAACAGATAGTCTACCAGAGGAAAATCAAATAACTTGAAACTTGATAAAGGGTTTGCCACTGAAATATGGGATCAAGCCCAAACTATAAATACACAAAATATTAGAATGTGACACTATAAAGTGTTTCCTAGGCTTTATCAATACGACCACCATGTTGTACGACCTAGCGAGATTTCCAATCCTGAAGAGTAAAATACTATCAAATTT
Source organism: Triticum aestivum (assembly GCF_018294505.1). Taxonomy (NCBI): domain Eukaryota; kingdom Viridiplantae; phylum Streptophyta; class Magnoliopsida; order Poales; family Poaceae; genus Triticum; species Triticum aestivum. The sequence goes on along the minus strand of NC_057814.1, from coordinate 441,860,899 downwards.
ACTCAGAAGTCCAAACAGAGTCCCAGACTAACTAATCATACGATTTTTCTTTCAATATTTGACCACATAATCAATATTTATTCAATTATTTATCTACTTTTTTGAGAGGGATGCCCTACATAATTAAATAAGTAACTGAATCGACATGGATGTGCAAAGTAACACTGTTAACACATACTCAAGGTACATGATGTGACAGTAGTATCCCAAATCAACAAACAAACTAGTCAGTTCATGACAAAACATTTTTTAAGGGCAAATACACTTAGATATAGATTAGTTTGCCTTCAGACATCTACTTTCAGTTTTTATTTTGTCAAATTAAGAACATAGGGAATGATTCTCTCGTGACAGAGAACCTACACAAATTCGAGCAAGAAACATGATCTCCCTTTGGTCAAGGCGACAAGCTAGCATGGAATGCCTACTATAGGACTTGGTTCCTAACTGTTCTGCCCCTAAAGACTCCTCCTGGTGGACGCGCCAGGTGAAGTGGCAAATACCAAACAGTGGCAAGTTGCCAAGCAAATTCAGGACACCTTTTTTTAAAAATGAACAGTTGAATGGCATGGTTTGTAAAGAGAAATTCCCTACAAGCTTCTCCTTTGCAAAAGTATAAGGCTGCTTTGGTCCGAGAGGTTATATACTCGAGCCTCGGACAAATACTTCTCCGAGTACTTTGGCACCCATTTTTTCTGGAGATCAAGCTGGTCCCTGCCTCAGATGGATATGGAAAGTAAGTGCATGCCCCAATTACGAGTGTTTGCTTGTCCGCTGCTCAATGACTAGCTGAATACTACGGGCATGCCAAGCCACAGTTCACTTTATAACACCTCGCCCCTCTCCCCTACCGAAGCCGTCGTGGTTTTGGCTGGCATGGCGCTTATGTGTCTATAATTTCGTTGGAATGTTTTTCATGTGAGAAAACATCGCTGGATCAGCATCACTCAAAGTTTGGTACAAAAATAATTAAATCTTAATAATCAAGAGAAATCCAAAATATTTAGATAGAAAAAAGAGAAAAATAAATTTGAAAATCACTACAAACTGTTCATCCAAAAAATAAAGAATAATACAAATTAGTAGATTTTTTTGAAAGGCGGATAAAAATATGTTATAAGAGCTATCGCTCTTTCAGTTTTTGCAATATTTCTATCTTTCTAAAGTTCTCTAGTAAAAATAGGAAAATATTGTAAACCTTCAAAAGAACTAGTTCGAATGTGTTTTGTCGAATTTTATTTACCCAAAACTTTCAAAGTTTTGTTCTTATTCTTTATTGATTTCTTAGTTCCTTGAATATTAAAATTTATTTATATCTAATTTTTTTAATGTACTATTGTTCTTTAATTTTCCAATTATCTTTTTGGTGAATTTCCTAGACTTTTTACATTTTCTATAATTTTATCAAATTGATGTGATTTCCTCGGTACTTTCTGAAATGGTGACACACTGACTTTTGCCCAAATGGATATGATAATAGCAAAAAATAAATAAAAATAGACACAAAGATGTCATGTCAGCTAATACCACCCGAGTTCCAATAGTGGGGAAAAGTGAACGTTTTTTACTTTTGAGAGTTCAAGGGTGTCAGATGCTTGCATTCAGCAGCATTAATATGGAATTGTCATATCCTTGCAGCTCTCGACTCATGTACCATTGCATTTTTGCATGCACATCAAAAGAAAGGAAAATGCGAAAGAAAAAAGAACCACTATGAAACAAAAAATAAACAGCATTGTGCTAGCAGAACAAGGACAAGAGAAACTATCCATAAAACAAAATCAAGGCACGTACATAAAAAGAGACCTCAAGTCTCACGTCCAAGGCCGCCTCCTCCTCCAAGAAAAGCTAGGGTTCGTGCCTCTCGCCGGCTCCGCCACAGGTCCGCCTCGTCTCCGGTGGCCCTAGGGCCATGGGGGCGCGGTGGATCCTAGCAAGGGCCGGCGGGAGGGCTCCGTTGTTAGTCGTTCCTTCAAGATTTGTTAGGGTTTGTGTCATACTCAGGAAGACGAGACGGCGGCGGCTCCCTGAAGATGGAATAAAGGTCTCCCCGCTTAGTCCCCGTTCTGGTGGTGCGTCTCCGGCGGATCTATCCTCGGTGGATTTGCTCGGGTCTGGTTGTGGTTCGTCTATGTTCGTGTGTCTTCAGGTTGGATCCTTTCGATCTACGTTATTCTTCATCAGCGACGGTTGCTGTTCTGGTGCGCTGGTCCTACAGGGCCTTAGCACAACGTCTTCCCGACTGTCTACTACAACAAGTTGTGCCCGACTCCGGCGAGGGAGGGGTGATGACGGCGGCGCGCCTTCGGCTCGCTTCAGTGATTGTAGTCGTCGCTAGGTGGTCTACGGATCTGGATGTAATTTTTATTATTTCTAGTGTTCGTTGTACTGCCATGATAGAAGATGAATATATTGAAAGTTTTCTCGCAAAAAAAAGGACAAGAGAAACTACCTCAAACTCAAGTACAAGTAAGCAAATACGTAGTAAGCAAATACGTAGTAAACAATAAGAAATAGCGTACCACTCGGGATCAGTCTCAATCGATGATGAATTCCATGTTTCGGATGGAAAACTCTCAATAGCATATGTTTCCTTGTTCTGATTCAGCTCATCAATCCTTTCATTGATCTTCACTATCTGATTCGACAGCCCATGACGTACAACAACCTGCACAACCTTATACCGCTTAGTTTGTAGCCCATCAACATTCATTAAAAACAAAAGTATATAATTTTGTAGTTGCCCTATAATTTTGCATAATTGGCATAATTTAAGGGAATCTGGAGGCATTCAACCGTGAGAGCGATGTTTCACCTGAGTGGCGAGCCCCTGGACTAGGTTGAAGGCTGCGCCGTGCCACCAGCCGCGGCGGCCCTTGGCGCTGAGGTGGAAGGCCTCGACGCGGAGGTGGAACTCGTCGACGGCGTCCTCGACCTCGAAGGCGACCTCCCGCGTCTCCCGCAGCCACAGCAGCAGCAGCTCGTTGGCGCGGCCGCGGCGGGCGCGGTCGGCCCCGCGGACGAGGGCCTGCAGGTAGGCCAGCTTCCGGCGCAGGGACCGGATCTCCGCGTCCACCCGGAGCAGCGCCGTCGCCTCCGCCGCCGCGAGCTCGCCCAGCTTCGCCGCCACCCCCGTCACGCCCGCGTCCGCCATGATTGGATGCCCGCCTCCGTCTGCCTCACTCACTCAGTGTGCTTGGTAAGTTTGGTTGGTGGTGGCGCACTGGCGTGGTTGTCGCTAGTAGCCTAGTACGTGGCGTGGTTGGCGTGGGACGAGTGAAGCTGGCAATGGCAATGGTCCTACTCTCGGAGGGACATGGATCCTCTCACGTGCCTTACCCTGCCTCCCACATGTCATTGACCCAATGGCAGGATAGCCCACGTCAGGGGATCCTCGTCTCTTTCGGAGGCCTCCATCGTAACGCCCCGTCCTTTATTAAATAGACATCATGTCAGGCCTATTCACGATGATTTCTGAAGAAGTCTACACCCAACTCTACTTAACCGAAGAAACAAGGTAGTTTTACTGTTCCCGACATCCTTAGCTCGAGTTTCTGCCGTTGGATCTACATCTAACGGCAACTTACCGCTTCGTCGAGCTGTCGTAAAGAACTGCAGCCCTTCATCGCCATCCAACGGTTGAAAATGGTCTACACGTCCTTGTTTGAATTCCATCAAGAGCATTTTAACTCTCTTTTCTTAGCTTTTCAGTCTTTTGTTTTTCGTTACTGTTTTCAAAATGGATGGCTGTGCAATTCAGAAAAATATGCCTAAAAAAATGAGACCAATCAAGACTAACCCTTGCTGACATTATTGTATAGAAGAAATAACCTAAGCATCAAGGAGGACGCCCCGTTCTCATAAATACATGGCTATAAAGCCTAGGATTTCGAGGGGCACAAACATCATATATGAACGGTAGCTGTCATCTCCAACACGAACTCTCAAACCCCCGGCATCTGTTTGGACCGAACGGTCTTTACCCATTTTGCCATCCAATGAGACACCTCGTCGATCCGTGGACCGGGTTCGGATGTTCATTTTCCAGCAAACCAGAGGGCTTTGCGGGTGTTTGTACCGCTGCCACGCACGCGTCTGACACCCCAGACCCACCCAAAACCCTCTCGCTCACCCGCGTCCTTTCCCGCAAAAAGAAGTTGTCGCGCATTCATGTCGTCGGTGCCGCTCCAAAGCGCCAGCGCCGCATTCATGTCGGCCTAGATCGAACGAGATCTCTCACTAGATGCCCGCATTGAAGCGGCGCGCCAACCGAGAGCACTACACGCGCCGCATCCAGATGTACGTGCCTTCCGCCCCCATGCAAACGCCCCCCATCCGTCCGCCTAGGGGCATTAAACAAACACATTTGCCGAGAAACCCACTTCGATGACCGCATGCAAACGTCACCCGTTTGTTCGCCTGCCGGCATTATAGCCCGCCTCCCGCTATTTATACCTGGCCAAGCTCGGCAAGAGCCGCATCACACCTCCGCATCCCCTCTATGCCCCACACCCGCCATGGCCTCAAGCTCCAAATCGCTGTGGGACAACCTCACACGGAGCATCCTACGAATGTCACCATGTCAAGAGTCTCTTCGCCAAGTGACACAAGCGACATCTACATTATACATATAAAGGTGAATCTTCTCCTTTACATGTGTCTAGTTGTGCCCTTCGAGGATGGTATACTACCTGACTCTCCTACTCGTGCATACATAGGTCTCAGCGGAGTTTCACACATGGCGAGGAGGAGCTCGAGCGCAAGAGAATGATTACACCATCCGTGAGGGAATCATGAAAACGACGACGAAAGAAGACAGAGCTACCGAATTATAGCGACTGGACATCGGGCACCATCGTAGAGAAGGGCGGCACCAACTGACGACCAAAGATCGTCAGTGGACGGACATCCGGCGACCGTCCGGACATCCAACGCTACATTGACCACCCGAACATCGGACCTCTTCCCAAAAATTGGGCAAAAGGCAACAGAAGCCCTGCTCAGTCGTACATCCGGCCAACCTCCGGACACCTTCGCACCCTATCCCCTCTATGCACCACACCCGCCATGGCCTCAAGCTCCAAATCACTGTGGGAAAACCTTAAACGAAGCATCCTACGGACGTCACCATGTCAAGAGTCTCTTCTCCAAGTGACACATGCGACATCTACTTTATACATATAAAGTTGAATCTTCTCCTTTACATGTGTCTAGTTGTGCCCTTTGAGGATGGTATACTACTTGACTCTCCTACTCGTGCATACATAGGTTTCAGCGGAGTTTCACACATGGTGAGGAGGAGTTCGAGCGCAGTAGAATGATCACACCATCCGCGAGGGAATCATGAAAAGGACGACGGAAGAAGACAGAGCTACTGAATTATAGCGACCGGACATCAGGCACCATCGTAGAGAAGGGCAGCACCAACTGACGACCGAAGATCGTCAGCGGATAGACATCCGGCAACCGCTCGGACATCCGACGCTACATCGACCACCCGAACATCCGGCCTCTTCCCAAAAATTAGGCAAAAGGCAATAGAAGCCCTGCTCGGTCGGACATCCAGCCAACCTCCGGACATCCTGCGCCCAACGAAGATCCAGGCATCCGGCGTACCTGTGCGTAATTTGGGCCTTTAGCCTTGTAACTCTTCCCCTTTTACCCCTCGCTTACCCTTTTTGTGGCTTGGGTTATAAATACCCCTTCCCTCCCCATTTATAGGGCTAGCAAAGTAGAAACTAGATACCATAGAGCTTTGCTCAGGTGTCTCCCCATGGTGGGATCTATCTCCTCCTAGAGGATTAAGACCTCCTCTTGGAGAAGAACCTTCCATGGTTACCAAGGCCTCCACATGTGGAGAATAAAGGCTTCATAGAAGCAATGAAGCATCAAGCCATCCTTGTCCTAGGACTTGGGAAAGAAGCATATCTTGTTCCATCTCTCTCTTTGGATGATATATATCAAGGATCTATCTATGTGTCTCTTTATTTGCATCTATTTGTGTTGATTTGTGTGTATCCCTCATGATTCCCCTCGTGTTATTCGCGTTCTTCCTCAAATCCATCTCCAATTCATGAATATTGGGCCACATAGGGTCTCTACCCTACATCACAACCTCTCCACCAAACAAAAGTAAAATCTCTCCGACGTTGCGGCCCGCTGGCAGCCTCGCCGAGCCAGCCGAATATAGGTTGGTTTGCCGGCGAGCTCTTCGGAGGGCAGCAATGCCGACGAGACAATGGAAGAGGCGGCTGAAGATGAGCCGGTGCCACCACACTCGTCGGTCCATGCCGGCATCACCTTGGGTGAGGCGCGGGCGCACTTCACCGATATGATGACGGAAGAACGAGAGGTGGCGTTCTGACAGGTGCAGGAAGACCAAAGGTACGGCCTGCGGCTCCACGACGAGCACCGGCTCGCGAAGGAACAAATCGCGGGTGACCACGCGACTGACAAACGTCGTCACGACCATGGTGGCGGACGGTCCGGGCTTTCTGGATGAGCAGTGGGCACTGCTCTTGTCCTACTCCAGCACTCGCGAGATCCATCGCGAGCGATGGCGGTTCCGCGTCGTGAGGGCGAAGAAAGACACCCTATTCATGGACATCATTGCAACGTCGGGGGATTTTGAGGACGAAACCTTCGACGCCACCATCTCCCCGTGAGTTGTGCCCCCACCGTTGTCCGTGGCCTGGTGCCACAATGACGAGGCCGACACATCCACGTTCGCCGGCGTTGATAGCAAGGAAGAGTAGAACACGGGAAGCCGACACCGCTCGGGTCCCAGGAAGGCTACTGCCACGTCTTGCCATGCCTCACTAGGGTGAGCTTGCCCGACGGAGGCCACTATTCTTCCCGACCAACTGAAGCTTCACTTTCCGGGGCTCACGGTCGGCCAGTGAGCTTGTTGCCGGACATGGGGAAGACATGTCACGGGAAACGGGAAATGCCGTGGCCGGCGATCATTTAGACTAGGTTATAATAGCCTAATCAGCTATAGTTTAGTTTCCTCAACAACAAAAAAGCTATAGTTTAGTTGAAATATGTCCGAAATGTGAAGATTTTTTGTCCGGTTTAGATAAAAATCATCGGGTTTGCATGTTATTCGTTCGGTTTATTTAAATCCGGATTGAAATGTATGCGGACATCTTTGGATTACTGGCTCCCGTATCACTGTCAACGAACGCATCCGTACGCGTCCATGGACAGATACTGTGTCCGATTTAAGAGTCTGCGTTAAAGACGCTTTAAGTGCGTGTCTGAAATTCACCCTAAATTGCTCGAATTATCCCACAAAGAAAAGAATTCTTCGGGCTAGCTGAGCCTGATACACAAGCACCGGTCATAGCCGTACCAAAAGGGAAACCTATCTCAGAGATGTCGTGCCAAGTAGAAACCGGATTAACCTTCCTTTAATCGGAAGCCCACCGGGGTCGAAAACGGTTTGCTACCCAAGCTGAGCATCACCTTCCTTTAATCGAAGCCCACCGGGATCGAAACGGTTTGCTACCCAAGCAAGCATCACCTTCCTTAGTTTGGTTAATCACAGCCCTACGCCTTAATCCGCGCCCTCAAAAAAGAAGGTGAATCTTTCCGCAGCTAATGGCAGGTTATGGCGAGCAGCCTGCGGGCTATATCATCATTTTTGGAGCTAATGCAAGATTACGGGCTTAATAGGCCTACTGCCTAGCACTCTAGGGGCCACCGCGTTCGGGGCAGACGGACGAGTCCACGTCCGGCTCCGGCGCACAGAAACCTGCCTTTTTTCATCTACATATACAGCAGCAGCAACGAGCCAACGGGATCGGATAGAAGGAGGCCAGCCAGCAATGTAGAGGCTCGTCAGCAACGAGCCAACGGGATGGAAGAGGAGCAGAGGAAGAAGCTCGTAGCCTCGTACGCACCGCCAGCCAGCCAGCAATGACGCGCGGCAAGATCGCGATGAGGCTCGTCGAGAACGCGAAGGCGCGCGCCGGCACGTGCGGCAGGAGGACCAAGGGGCTCCAGAACAAGGCCAAGGAGCTCGCTACGCTGTGCGCGGTCCCGGTCGCGCTCGTCTGCCTCGCCGGCGCCGGGGCCCCGCCGCTCGTGTGGGAGTCGGAGGAGGGCGTCCTCGAGCGGTACCGCCGCGCCGTCCCGCCGGAGGCCCGCGCGCAGCACACGCACCGGGGCTACCTCGAGGCGGAGCTGGGCAAGGAGAGGGCCAAGCTCGCCAGGGTGCGCCACGGCTGCCCCGCCGCGCTCGCGGACTGGGACCCGGCGCTCAACGATGTGACGCTGGCCGAGGCGCGGGAGCTGCTCGACGCGATCGACGCCGCGCTGCGGGCCGTGGGAGACAGGATGGAGGCCCTGGGCTTACCGGCCGACGGCGGCCACGTCGCGCTCGACGAGCAGGTCGCGCCGGATGCTTCCGACGACGCCGTCATGCCGCAGCAGCTCGCGCAAGGTGGCGGCGTGCCGTGCACCGGAAGCAACCCCGTGGACATGGACGTCGCCGGCTTTCAGCTGCAGATGGTGCCGTGGCACGGCGGGAACAAGGACGGCCTGCTCGGGGAAGATAGCTTCCAGATGCAACCAGGGTGCGGCTTCCAGTGCATCGGCGGCGGCAACTACTCGGGCGCCGTCGACGAGACGCTCGCGCTGGGCTCCGGCAATGCTCATTGCGACTGGCCTGATCTGACCATGTGGCACACCGATGCAGTCTTGCCACTTGGGCACTACCCTGACTTCGCCGACGGCACTCTGGCACCAGAGTACTCCGCTCAGGTCGTCGCCGGCGGGGACTACATGAAGACACTACCAACTGGATACGGGTACCCCGTGGCCATGGGCGTCGCCGACAACTTCACTCTGGGAAGCAACTACACGGCGCATTGGCAGGCCGAGGAGTCCCGTCGCCCCGGCACAAGCACAAACCAGCTGCTGTCAGCTGCATCATCGCCTCAGTGTTCGAATCCCGGGACACGCAGCTCCAGCCAAGTCTTCCATTATCTCCACTAGACTAGTATTGTTGTCATGGAAGGTGTTAGGTCGAAGAGGAAGAAAAGCTTTATGTTAACAGGGGAATTGCAGTTCGTAGCTATAATATCTTGATTCTCACGCATTTGAAGTTTAATTTACATAATCCATTTTTTTTGGGTAATTCCAGTTTTATGCCCTATGTTTTTGTAATTTTATTCTACAGGATTACACAGTTTGTCATGGGGATTACCCATTTGGTGTAAGTTGTGCCAGGTTTTACCATTCTTTTTCGTTTTGAACTTATTCTGTCGTGTTGCTCCTAGTTGTCGGCCTACATGCAAAGGCATAGCTGACCCGCAAGCTATCCATGCCATGGCCCAGGGCGTGGAAAATGTTTAAAAATGAAAGTAAACTAGGACGCGGCTAATCTGCTCCCGAGCTTAAATGAGCTCGGGTGAACCGTAAAATCAAAACTAAATCAAAAAAAATTCAAAAAATTCCAAAAAAATTTTAGAGAAACATTGACAAAAGTTCTAAGTGCCTGCAAAAATTCGTCATGAAATCACATTCCTAGAAGGCGTGGCAAAAAAAACAAAAACAGTACTCTGAAAAAGCTACTTTCAAACGCATTTTGAAGCACTGAATTTGTTTTTTTTGCCACGCCTTACAGGAATGTGATTTCATGATGAATTTTTGCAGGCACTTAGAACTTTTGTCAATGTTTCTCTCAAATCGATTTTTTTTCGATTTTACTGTTCATGCGGGAGCATATGAGCTCGGGATCAAAAGATGACTTTCGAGTAAACTAGGGAATTATCACAATATAATACCGAAATTGCTTTTGGAATCCGAGCACCATGGAGGCCTCCAAATATAAAATTCAAAATTCTTGAAAATTCATATTTTTACATTTCAAAAAAATCTGAAAAAAATAGATGAAGGCATAGTGCACAAGTGTGTAAAAATGAAATAGGTTGAAACGAGGGTTGTGCAAAAAAGACAAATCTGGGGCCTTTTAACACATGATACTATTCATCCTCCCAGATCATGAATTTGTCTTTTTTGTATAGGTCGCATTTCAACGTATTTCATCCTAAAAAATTTATGCACATACGCCTCACATCATTGTTTACTTGTACAATTTTTCTTCAGATTTCTTTGAAACCGGAATTTTCAAATTTTGAATTTTTCAAGAAAACGGCCTTCATGGAGAGGCCAAGAGCCAAAACGCCATTCTCAATATAATATCAAAATATTGAACTACATTTTACTTCATCACGAGATTATTAGCAACAAAATTTATTTCATATCCCCAAGAAGGTTGATAACCCACAAATATAGGGATCGTTTGTAGCCTTCTTCGATAAATAAGAGTGTCAAACTCAACGAGGAGCTAAAGGTAGAACAAATATTCTCTCAAGTTCTATCGACCATCCATACAACTCTACGCACACTTGAGGTTTGCTTTACCTAAAACAAGTATGAAACTATTTTGCAAGAATAAAACTATGAATAAATTGCAAGGTAATAAAAGTGGATAGCTTTTGTCAACAAGAAAGTCATTTGTCCCTAGGCAATCGATAACAAGTACCGGTAATCACTCTTGCAACTTTATATGAGGGAGAGGCATGAGCTAATATATTTTCTCTACTTGGATCATATGCACTTATGATTGGACCCCTAGAAAGCATCCGCAACTACTAAAGATCATTAAGGTCGTGAAACCCAACCATAGCATTAAATATCAAGTCCTCTTTATCCCATACGCAACAACCCACCTACTCGGGTTTAAGCTTCTGTCACTCTTGCAACCCACCATAAGCGAATCATGAACGTATTGCAACACCCTACAGCGGGGACCCCTCATGTTTGCGCGAGACGGAGGGCACCGTAGGACAGCACCATAAATAAAATATACAGTCATACCAACCAAGATCATGATTAACCCACAGGGCAAAACGGATCTACTCAAACATCATAGGATAGCCAAATATCATTGGGAAATAATATATGAAGTTGAGCACCATGTTTAAGTAGAGATTACATCAGAGAGAAGGGATGTTACACCGCTGCATAGAGGGGGAGAGAGTTGGTGTTGACGGTAGCAAGATTGTTGATGTAGATCGCCGTCACGATCCTAGCCCCGGCGGCACTCCGGCGCCACCGGGAGAGAGGGTGATATGGCCCCCCTCCTTCTTCTTCTTCCTTGGCCTTCCCTCCTAGATGGGAGGAGAGTTCCCCCTCTGGTCCATGGCCTCCATGGCGGCGGAGGGGCGGGAGCCCCTCCGAGATTGGATCTCCCTCACTGTTCACTTCTGCTCCGCGTTCCCCAAATCTGGCCGAAAACCGTTTCTTATATTCCGGGAGATCCGTAATTCCAATTACGCTGAAAATTTTACATGATTTTTTTCATAAATTATCTTTCTTGCGCCAGAAGAAGGGCCCCAACCGACGTTCGAGGAGGGCACAAGATACCTGGGTGCGCCAGGGGGTGCCCGGTGCGCCCTGGTGGGTTGTGGTCACTGTGGGCCCCCGTTTGCGTTGATTCCACCTCCCAAAAATCATAAATATTCCAAAATAATTCTCCGTAAATTTTTATTGCGTTTGGACTTCGTTTGATATGGATTTCTGTGAAACAAAAAACATGCAACAAACAGGAACTAGCACTAGGCATTGGATCAATAGGTTAGTCCAATAAATCATATAAAAAGTTGCCAAAAATATGTGAAAGTTGTATAATATTAGCATGAAACAATAAAAAATTATAGATACGACGGAGAGGTATCAAAGGTAACGAACTACGCACAAACATTGATCAGCGAAGATGAATATATGAATAACAATCTAAACAAGAGCGGTCATCGTCCCTTTTGCCAAACTTCCAAGGACTCTGCTGTTATGCTGGACGACAACGTGGCCGACGATCGCCATCCACCGCCTGTATACAGAGAAATCTCGCCTATCCAGTATAATCTCACAATCATAAACTAACTGACTTTTAATAAAAACCTGATGGTCTGGGAATACAAATCGATCCGAGGATCGAATATGACCGTCGTTGACCATCTCGCATCAGTGATCAAGCCCGAACGAGCCAAAATCACTACTCTCAGCAAAATAAAAAATAATAAAAACGGAGGCAAAAGATTTACCTCATCGACTAATTAAGAAAAAGGGAATTGCCCAGTTCATTAACAGAAAAACAGGCGAAAACCGACACAAACCAACAACATGTGTACTACTCACACAGCATGCAAAACCACAACCGCATAATCAGCCCAACAACCATACCCGACACGCACCGACCAGGCGACCACCAACCCTCGCGCTACTACATCACAAAGAAATTCCTAATGAAAGTACCAAGCACAAACCCAAAGACTGATGACCATTCATCAAGCAGTCGCGGATGCCTTTCCTGTGGTGCCACTCTTCTTACTTTTGCTTCTGAGAGACTCCGCCATGATTATCTAGCCAGATCCAGGGCTAGCCACCTCCAAATATTTGAGCAAGCTGTGAATCTCTATTTGAAAGAGAATCGCATCCACCTACCCAACGGAACCTCCATGGTCCACAAAGGCGAGCGGCTGGCTGAGCTCTGAAGGATCAGGCGCCAACATACCAATTGCCTCAACATCATCAGCCACATGTATCTCCAACACGATGGACTCAAGTGCCTCCAATTTCTCACATGGCAGAGGCGAATCATGTCCCTCACACGAGGTCGCCGGCAAGATGACCTCCATATGCTCCATAGACAGAGGCGAAGCAGGTCTCACACATAGATGTTGAAGCTCATGTTGATCTGCAGCATCGGGGCCATAAGCGTGGTGATGGGCGCGTCCTTAGAGGTAGGCAACACGGGAGATACATCAGACAACAAAATTGAATTGACCCCAACACGAGGGGAGAGACTATTGGAAATATGCCCTAGAGGCAATAATATATTATTATTATATTTCCATTTAAATGTTTATATTTCGTGCTATAACCAGTATGATCCTGGAATATGCAATTCAGTGGAAAACTCATATGCATGTGTGGAATGATAAACGGTTAAATAAAATGTTACTAGTCTTGCCTCTAGGACTAGCTCAAGTGTTGTTGGTGACCATGTTTTCCGGGTCTTAGGAAGTTAGGATATCGTTAAGTGTAAAAATAGTCCTAAAACAACATTGAGATTATGATGTTAGAAGAACGATCATATTGAATCAACCCAGACTTGTCTGTTATGAATTGAGTTAATATCATTTGTAATCAATTGTAATAACATGGAGTGTTAACATGTGGTTTTGCTCCTTAGACCATGAGAGTATCGTAGTCATTTCTTACCGTACGGTGGGCTTTGGGGTTGCTCAAACGTCACCTGTAACACGGTGATCATAATGGCAACTTACATGTTCATCGAAAAGTTTGACAAGAGACTAAATAGCTCAAGAGTGGGATTTGTTCCTCCAGCGATGGAGAGATATTCTTAGAGCCCTCTCTGTGTGACGACATCCATCATCATCTGGCCAGACACAGATGACTACATCACGGGGATTGATATGTCCATTTTGCATCATGTTTTCCTACTATTATTTATAGTGTTTTTATGCATTATAACACTTTGTGGAGTAATTCTAATGCCTTTTCTCTCATAATAGGCAAGGTTTACAGAAAGAGGGAGAATACCACCAGCTGGAATTCTGGACCTGAGAAAGCTACGTCAGAGATACCTATTCTGCACATCTCCAAATGAGCTAAAATTTCACAAAGAATTATTTTGGAATATATAAAAAATATTAGAATAAATAAATGTCAGAGGGGGCCACTGTCGGTGTCAAAACCGGCGGATCTCGGGTAGGGGGTCCCGAACTGTGCGTCTAAGGCGGATGGTAACAAGAGGCGGGGGACACGATGTTTACCCAGGTTCGGGCCCTCTCGATGGAGGTAATACCCTACTTCCTGCTTGATTGATCTTGATGATATGAGTATTACAAGAGTTGATCTACCACGAGATCGTAGAGGCTAAACCCTAGAAGCTAGCCTATGGTATGATTGTTGTTGTCATACGGACTAAACCCTCCGGTTTATATAGACACCGAAGGGGGCTAGGGTTACACAGAGTCGGTTACAAGGGAGGAGATCTACATATCCGTATTGCCAAGCTTGCCTTCCACGCCAAGGAGAGTCCCATCCGGACACGGGACGAAGTCTTGAGTCTTGTATCTTCATAGTCCAACAGTCCGGCTAAAGTATATAGTCTGGCTGTCTGAGGACCCCCTAATCCAGGACTCCCTCAGTAGCCCCTGAACCAGGCTTCAATGACGACGAGTCCGACGTGCAGGTTGTCTTCGGCATTGCAAGTCGGGTCTCCTCCGAATACTCCATAGAAGATTTTGAACACAAGGATAGTGTCCGGCTCTGCAAAATAAATTCCACATACCACCGTAGAGAGAATAATATTTCCACAAATCTAATCTGCTGACACATTCAGCATGACATCACATCATGGCCCGGTCATTGTTCGAACCGTTTTTCACAACCAGCCGATGCACATATTGTGAGGCGGTTTTCTTGGCACGTCTTGTCGAAGCAGAGATCGTGTCCCCTTACCACGAGATTCTCATCAATACGGGTGTGGGTAACCCAACCGCGCCATCAATTACGGCGCTTGGGGAATAAGCGAGTTTACCAGGTAGGTGGGGAGGCGCATAGCTTCTTCCGCCCTTATAAAGGGACAAGGATTTACCCTTTTCACCCACGCCTTCTTCCTCCTCGCTCATCCATTCTTGCGCACTCGAGCTCCAGCACCCAAGTTCGCGTTTTTTCTCCTCAAACCACTCCAAGCATGTCCGGAGCGGGAGGCAAGTGGATGGTCTCCTCCGTTATGGAGGAGAACATCACAAAGCTGCGGGGAGCCGGATATCTGGCCGCGGATATCGCACACCGGCTGCCAGATGCGGGGCAGATCATCCCTACTCCAGAACCCCATGAGAGGGTGGTTTTTCTTACCCACTTCGTCCGCGGACTGGGATTTCCCCTCCACCCGTTTGTCCGCGGGCTCATGTTCTACTACGGGCTGGACTTTCACGATCTAGCCCCCAATTTCATCCTCAACATCTCGGCGTTTATCGTCGTGTGCGAGGCCTTCCTCTGCATCAAGCCCCACTTCGGCCTGTGGCTGAAGACCTTCAATGTTAAACCGAAGGTGGTGGTCGGCCAGCAAGAAGAGTGCGGAGGCGCCATGGTGGGCAAAATGCCCAACGTCACCTGGCTCGAAGGCTCCCATGTGGAGACCATAAAGGGGTGGCAATCGGGGTGGTTCTACATCACCGAGCCGTGCGACACCAACTGGGTGGCGGCCCCCGAATTTCGATCCGGAATCCCCATGCGGCTCACCTCCTAGAAAGAGAAGGGCCTGCCCTGGGGTTCCCCGGTAGAGCTGACCAGACTCCAGACATGCATCAAAAACATGATGAGCAAGAAAATCAAGCTCGTCAACGTGGTCCAAGTCATGCTCTTCCACCGGATCCTCCCGTGTCAAAGACGGGCATTCATTTTGTGGGAGTTCGACCCGGGCGAGCACCAGATGCTGCGAGAGCTCTTCGACACGACGCACAAGGACGTCTGGAAGATGCTGTTCAAGGGCGCCGAGGTACCTCCTCCCCTCGCCGAGGACCGCGGACTAAGCGCAAAGCGCCCTACCAATCCGGTAAGTCTTTTACATCCCATAAGATGTTCTTTTCCCCAGTATAACCACGCGCGGGATCTAAGCCTCCACGCCATTTAACAAGACTGGGTAGCGACAGCAGAGCAGATCGATTGTTCGGCTCCCCTTCCCAAAGATCCAGCAGATGCTCTCCTGACAGAGATGTTGGTTCCGGCGCCTTATGAGGTGCCGGAGAAGAAGGCCACGGGGACCAGGAAAGGTCTCCGGTGCAAGGTTATATCGGACTCATCGTCCGAAAACACTGAGGCGCACTCCTCCCACGAAAACGAGGAGGGGGAAGAGGGAAGTTCTCCTCCCCCAGCCAGGGGAGACAAGAAAAGGAAGGCCGCCCCGGCTGGGGCGGCCGAAGGGTCCAAGAAGGGAAGGACCCTCCCTCCGGACAACTCCACAACCGCCGCCTACAGCGACGACGAGTGGCTGCCTAGGGATAAGCCCCTGGAGAAGTCGTAAGTATCCGGATACCATAGTAATTCTGGTATGTCTTATTATACTGTTTCTTACCACGCCGTGCATGATTATGCAGCCCATCCCGAGCCCACGTCGACGTATCTTCGTCGGATGATTCTTTGGGCCCGTCGGATATGAATAGCGATTCACTCCTGACCGCCTCCTCCCCCCGCCCTACGGACGACGCCGAGGTGTTGTCTCAAAGGGGACTGAACCAAGGGGAGAAAGTTCCATAGGCACTTCAAGGCGACATTCCAGGCGCTGGGCGCATGAGGGGCAAGACTCCTCTGGGCTCTAACGCCGGGGGCAACAAGTATAGCCCCAAGCCAAATACGGCGCCGGAACCTCCAGTGGTTCCGGATTCTGTCAGGCAACCCCTCACTAAGGGGGGCGAGCCGTCTGTGCCGATGGTCTCTGTCCATCCAGAGGCATCGGACAACTTGCTGGAAGGGCTTCGCAACGCTTCCATTGATGAAGAGCACCGCACTATCATGAGTGCGGTGGTCAAGAAGGTTCAGTCTGCCAAAAGAGGATTGACTGAAGCCTGTGCCAGCCTCCTAACAGGCTTTGAGGTAAGTAATCGAATTATAAGAAAATATTCCGGCATAGACAGTAGCCCCTGATGCTCTGTTTGGCGTTCGCGAAGGAAGGCCGAATAGAGGATCAAATAATAATCGCAGGAGTCTAATCATAATATGTCTATGTGCATATGCAGGCTGCACTACTGGCCGCTGCCGCACGTACTGCGGAGGTCGCCGCACTAAAGCGGGACCTTGAGCGGTCCAAGGAAGAGCTCGGCCTTACCAAGAGGCAGCTCGAAGAGAACAAAGGTAAGTGATACCCCGTCTGTATAATATAAAGAAAATTTTGGTTTTGGAATAATGGGATCGTCATGAATTTTGCTAGGGGCCACGACCGAAGTGGCGGCCCTGCAGAAGCCGCTATCCGAGGCCGAAGACAAAGCGGCCAAGGAGCGCATCGAGCGAGAGAAACAAGAGGCCCGAGTAGGCGAGGTGCAGCAAGAGCTCCAGGCTCTCCTCAAGAAGCACGAGTCCTTGGAGCGTGACTCTAAGACACAAGGGTCCGAGCTTGCGAAGGCCCTCAAAAGCGCACAACATGCTAAGGCCGAAGCCCAAAAGGCCCTCCAGGAAATTGAGGCGGTTAAGAAGATAGCGGCGGGTAAGGCATTCATTATGCAAAGCAAGCATGTGAAGGAAACTTTCTTTTTACTTACCCGAGTTCGGAGCTCTCCAGGAGCATTCACAGATCTACCCCGCAGTGTGTCAGATGCCACGGAGTTCTACCGGGCTGAGGAGGGGAGCTCGACGGAGAAGTTGTTCTAGTCTCAGTATACTGGGACCGAACACCCAATGCCCTTGAGCGACCAACTGAAGCAACTGGTCGAGCTCCACAAGGCGGCCGAACAGGCCATGAAGGGTCTTATAGTCCGGATGTGGCCTGGCGAGCCCCTGCCTGATAGCTACTTCGGTCTGGTGAGGCGGCTTGTGAATGCCTGCCCACGGCTTGAAGTCATAAAGCGGTCCGTCTGCATCGAGGGTGCGCGCAGGGCTTTTGCCCAGGCGAAGGTGCACTGGGCGAAGCTGGACGCCGAAAAGCTGGTGAAGGAGGGGCCCCCAGAAGGCAAGGAGCATCGCCACCCCGAAAAGTATTATGAAAGTGTCCTGAAGGGTGCTCGCCTTGTGGCGGAGGAATGTGCTAAGGATGTAATATTTGAATAAATGTACTCATGTGATCCTGTAATGTGAAACGAGTTCATTTGCGCTATGCAACGCTTGTGAATTTAAAATATTACCTTCTGTGCGGCCGTTTATAAAATCTGAGAGTTGGCCAGTCGTCGGCTTCTGCCCCCATGTAACTAGTACTGAGGTGTTCGGGATAAACCTGAGCACTCTTTATCCCAATTTTGGGTCCTTCGAAGGAGGTGTTCAGCACAACGAACCAGGCAATCGGACTATAAGGCTTTATCACTCTCACTTAGCCATAGAAGTCTACAATTTTAAATTTTGGCGAAGCCCCTAGTATTCGGAAGGCCGAATTTGGGGCGCTATATACGCCTAAGTCGGGCAAGGCCGACTCCTCGCCCGAAGCGGAAAAAGTCTTTAAGGACTTGAGACCTCTCGAACAGCGACCAGCTCTCGCCTTATCATGACAGTCAGTTTTCGGCTTTCTCTACTGAGGTGCTCGTCCGGAAGAACCGGGACACAATCGCAGTAGTTCTCCCAGTGCTACCTTAGCCGATATTGCGGAACGTAAGGTACCAAAACATGGGAGCCGGGCAAACCCAACTATTGACCCAAGACATGATTCGGAGCTGATGCATATAGTGCTATAAGTTCGGGGTGCCGCACTGTCGAAAGTGTTCGGACTTCTCACGCCGTATTTATGGGGTATACTGAAGCCCCTGGCATACTGGTCGTACCAGAATGTACGGGTGTAATTTGTCGTAAATAAGCAGACAAGGGAAAAAAGGGGTAATGCAATAATAGACTAATGCTATGCATTGTTATTAAATAATACGTCGAAGCGTATGGATACAAGTAGTGCAATAAGCAAAAATAGGACTATTTGACATGTCCTATCCAAGGGCAAGCTGCGTATGGGTATTTAAAACAGGTATTTCGATCGTTATCAGAGACCACCTGGGGATTCCCTTGTACGTCTTAGCTTCTTGCCTCCTTGGTATTTCCTTCCCGTAATGCGTCCAGCAATCAGACTGCCGAAAAGGGCTTCCAGAGAGTAAGGTCCTGAAAGAGAGAAAATGATAAAGGTATACAGCCCCTGGGGCGGTTGAGCCGCATTGTGGGGCGTGTCCTGGCCGTGCCCCCGCCTATGCCCATGGTATTTTTAGTGCATAATTATGTACGCGCGGCACAGATTTCGTTGCTTGACTGGGACTAGGGCGGAGGGCGAATTGCTAGGCGAGCTCTGAACGTGCTAGGCGATCCTGTTGCAGGTTACTCCGGACTCGCTTGAAGGTGTCCGGGGGCTTTATCGCCGAATTGGCGGTTTGCCTTAAAAGGCTGCTTTGTGCCTCTGCTGCGAGGGCCGCAGTGTGCTCCTCCGTGCGGAGCGAGCGTTCTGTGTTTCCATCGACTGTTATAACCCCACGAGGTCCTGGCATTGTGAGCTTGAGGTATGCATAATGCGGTACCGCATTGAATCTGGCAAATGTGGTTCGTTCGAGCAGTGCGTGATAGCCACCGCGGAACGGGACGATATCGAAGATTAACTCCTCGCTTCGGAAGTTGTCCGGAGATCCGAAGACCACTTCCAGTGTGATTGAGCCCGTGCAGCGGGCCTCTACACCTGGGATGACACCTTTAAAGGTGGTTTTAGTGGGTTTGATCCTCGAGGGGTCTATACCCATTTTGCGCACTGTATCCTGATAAAGCAGGTTCAGGCTGCTGCCGCCGTCCATAAGGACTCGGGTGAGGTGAAATCCGTCAATGATGGGATCAAGGACCAATGCGGCAGAACCGCCATGACGGATACTAGTGGGGTGGTCCCTACGATCGAAAGTGATCGGACAAGAAGACCATGGGTTGAACTTTGGGGCGACTGGCTCCATCGCATAGACGTCCCTTAGTGCACGCTTCCGTTCCCTCTTGGGAATATGGGTTGCGTATATCATGTTCACCGTTTTCACTTGGGGAGGAAATTTCTTCTGTCCTCCTGTGTTCGGCGGCCGGGACTCCTCCTCATCGTCGCTATGCAGCCCCTTTTCCTTGTTTTCGGTATTCAACTTGCCGGCCTGCTTGAACACCCAGCATTCTCTGTTGGTGTGATTGGCTGGCTTATCGGGGGTGCCGTGAATTTGACACGAGCGATCGAGTATGCGGTCCAAACTGGACGGGCCCGGGTTGCTTCTTTTGAACGGCTTCTTCCGCTGACCGGATTTAGAGCCACTGAATCCGGCATTGACTGCCGTGTCTTCGGCGTTGTCACCGTTGTTGCGGCGCTTGTGTCTGTTGCGACGTGGTCTGCCGTTACTATCTTTGGCATCTGAATTGCCATGACTTCTTGATGTGTTGTTGCTGCGAGCCAGCCAGCTATCCTCGCCCGCGCAAAAGCGGGTCATGAGTGTCGTGAGGGCTGCCATAGACTTCGGCTTCTCCTGGCCGAGGTGCCGGGCGAGCCACTCGTCACGGATGTTATGCTTAAATGCCGCTAAGGCCTCTGCATCCGGACAGTCGACAATTTGGTTTTTCTTAGTTAGGAACCGGGTCCAGAATTTCCTGGCCGATTCCCCTGGCTGCTGAGTTATATGGCTCAAGTCATCAGCATCCGGTGGTCGCACATAAGTGCCCTGGAAGTTGTCAAGGAATGCATCTTCCAAATCCTCCCAACTGCCAATGGAGTCTGCTGGCAAGCTATTCAGCCAATGCCGAGCTGGTCCTTTGAGTTTTAGTGGGAGGTACTTGATGGCATGTAGATCATCACCGCGAGCCATGTGGATGTGGAGGAGGAAATCCTCGATCCATACCGCGGGATCTGTTGTACCATCATATGATTCAATGTTTACGGGTTTAAAACCCTCTGGGAATTCGTGATCCATTACTTCATCAGTGAAGCATAGGGGGTGTGCGGCGCCTCTGTGCCGGGCTATATCACGACGCAGTTCATACGAGTCTTGTCTGCTGTATTCGGCCCGGCCGGATTTGCTTTTAGTATATCCGGCGTGACGGTCATCGTCCCGCGTTGGGGCGCGCCCCCGTGATCCGTAGATCGATCTTGCATGTTTTGCTTTGTTTTCCAATACGTCTCGCAGGTCCCGCGTGTTGCCCCGGGCCTTGGTATTTTTGTTTGAATGGCGGCGGGGTGCGGGCTGGACTTCGGGCTGATATGCCTCTCTGTCTCGGCCACGAGGTGGCCGATCAGCCGCATCATACGCTGGTGATGTAGGTTTCAATGCTTCCTCCTCGAGTTGGGGTAGCAACCTGCGCTTTGGGTAACTCTTGGTTGGGCGCTCGAGTTCGTATTCCTCGGCCGCCAGGACTTCAGTCCATCTATCCGCTAGCAGATCTTGATCAGCTCGAAGCTGTTGTTGCTTTTTCTTCAGGCTGTTTGCTGTGGCTATAAGCCGGCGCTTGAAGCGCTCCTGCTCGACGGGATCCTCAGGCACGATAAATTCTTCGTCGCCGAGGCTCACCTCGTCTTCGGAGAGAGGCATGTAATTGTCATCCTCTGATTCTCCGTCTGCTGCCTGTTCCGGAGGGCTAGCTTGTTCATCCTCCCGCTCGAGGTCTGGCTGGAGGGGATTATCGTCGTCTTCGGCACTATCCGGAGCGTTATTGTCTCTTGTGCCGGTATCGCTGCTTTTGCTATGGCGGGACTTAGAGCGGCGCCGCTGACGTCGGTGCTTGGATTGCTTCTTGGAGGGATTATCCTCCGTTGTCTTATCGCCATCCCCTTCTTTGGGGGTGTCCACCATGTATATGTCATACGATGAGGTGGCAGTCCAGCGCCCTGTGGGCGGTGGTTCTTGTTCGTCTCCTGCATCGTCGTCCATACCGTCGATGTCTTCGGAGCCGAAGTCGAGCATGTCGGTTAAATCGTCGACAGTGGCTACTAAGTGGGTGGTGGGTGGGGAGCGAATTTCTTCGTCGTCCGCATCCCATTCTAGCCGGACATAGTTCGGCCAAGGGTCTCCTGACAGGGAGAGAGACCTCAACGAGTTTAGCACGTCGCCAAAGGGCGAGTGCTGAAAGATATCCGCGGAGGTAAACTCCATGATCGGTGCCCAATCGGATTCGATAGGCACGGACGCAGGCGGCTCGGAGCCCATGGCCGGGGACGAATCCAACGGTTCGGCAACACGGGTCTCGTGGGAGGTGAAGTCAGTATTCGGCTCTATCGCCGCTGAGTGTGCGGCCTCCGTGGCGGGGTCCATCCACCCGTCCTCAGATGGCGCAATTTGTTCCGGATTGAGGGCCGGAGTAGTTGCAGGTGTGATCTCCCGAACACTGTCCGACGGCAGAGCTAAGTCATGCTCGTCGTGATTGTGCGGCGCACCTGACATGGGCTCGAATCCGTCGAAGATCAAGTCTCCGCGGATGTCGGCAGTATAGTTCAAGTTTCCAAACCTGACCTGATGGCCAGGGGCGTAGCTCTCGATCTGCTCCAGATGGCCAAGCGAGTTGGCCCGCAGTACGAAGCCGCCGAATACGAAGATCTGTCCGGGGAGGAAAACCTCACCCTGGATCGCATCGTTGCCGATGATCGAAGGAGCCATCTAGCCTTACGGTGACGGCACAGTGGAACTCTCAATGAAAGCACCAATGTCGGTGTCAAAACCGGCGGATCTCGGGTAGGGGGTCCCGAACTGTGCGTCTAAGGCGGATGGTAACAGGAGGTGGGGGACACGATGTTTACCCAGGTTCGGGCCCTCTCGATGGAGGTAATACCCTACTTCCTGCTTGATTGATCTTGATGATATGAGTATTACAAGAGTTGATCTACCACAAGATCGTAGAGGCTAAACCCTAGAAGCTAGCCTATGGTATGATTGTTGTTGTCCTACGGACTAAACCCTCCGGTTTATATAGACACCGGAGGGGGCTAGGGTTACACAGAGTCGGTTACAAGGGAGAAGATCTACATATCCGTATTGCCAAGCTTGCATTCCACGCCAATGAGAGTCCCATCTGGACACGGGACGAAGTCTTGAGTCTTGTATCTTCATAGTCCAACAGTCCAGCTAAAGTATATAGTTCGGCTGTCCGGGGACCCCCTAATCCAGGACTCCCTCAGCCACCCAGGTGCCCACTAGGCACCAAGGCGTGCCATCCCCCTGGTGCGCCTTGATTGGTAGTGGGGGCCCTGCCCATGTCTGGTGCCCATATTCTGGTACATGAGGTCTTTTGACCTAGAAAAAATGAGGAGAAGACTTTCCCGCCGTCTCGAGGTGGAACTTGGGCAGGAGCACTAGCGATTCCGCCGGGGGAACTTCCCTCCGGGAGGGGGAAATCGAAGCCATCGTCATCACCAACAACCCTCTCATCTTTGGGAGGCCAATCTTCATCAACATTTTCAACAGCACCATCTCATCTCAAACCCTGGTTCATCTCTTGTGTTCAATCTTTGTATCAAGACCTCAGATTGGTACCTGTGGGTGACTAGTAGTGTTGATTACATCTTGTAGTTGATGCTAGCCGGTTTATTTGATGGAAGATTATATGTTCAGATCCATTATGATATTTATTACTTCTCTGATCTTGAGTATGAATATGTTGTATGAGTAGTTACGTTTGTTCTTGAGGACACGGGAGAAGTCATGTTGCAAGTAATCATGTGAATTGGATATTCGTTTGATATTTTGATGGTATGTATGTTGTGATTCCCTTAGTGGTGTTATGTGAACGTCGACTACATGACACTTCACCATCTTTGGGCCTAAGGGAATGCATTGTGGAGTAGTTATTAGATGATGGGTTGCTAGAGTGACAGAAGCTTAAACCCTAGTTTATGCGCTATTTCGTAAGGGTCTGATTTGGATCCATATGTTTAATGCTATGGTTAGATTTTATCTTAATTCTTCTTTCTTAATGGCGGATGCTTGCGAGGGGTTAATCATAAGTGGGAGGCTTGTTCAAGTAAGAATAGCACCCAAGCACCGGTCCACCCACATACCATATTATCAAAGTAGCAAACGCGAATCAAACCAACATGATGAAAGTGACTAGCTGAAATTCTTGTGTGCCCTCGAGAACGCTTTGCTTATTATAAGAGACCGTTCCGGCCTGTCCTTTGCCACAAAAGGATTGGGCTACCTTGCTGCACTTTTGTTACCATTATTGTTACTTGATCGTTACAAATTATCTTGCTATCAAACTACCTGTTACCGACAATTTTAGTGCTTGCAGAAAATACCTTTCTGAAAACCGCTTATCATTTCCTTCTGCTACTCGTTGGGTTCAACACTCTTACTTGTTGAAAGGACTATGATTGACCCCCTATACTTGTGGGTCATCAGGGATGCCGGAACTCAATAACGAGAAACAAGAATAAAGCTGGTAATGAGGATAACGGTATAGTGGGCATGGTGATGACTCTGGAGGATACCGATGCTTCCCAAGTTTTGTGAAGTATCATGAAACAAAGGTAACATCACATGATAACTAAACGTTCACTCGAATATCATTTGTGTGCTCATAGGGATCGATATGGATGTCCACGGTTCTGCTGTCGGTCATTGAACGAAGGGGTTTCATTTATGTCTATGAGTTACCGAACCTACGGGGTCACAAGATTAAGGCAATCACGATCTGTTGAGTGTTAGTAGGATGGGAGTAATGAGAATATATTTGTGAAATTGTGTCATTAATATTCAGAATAGTTTTGAGAGCATGCGGAAGCGTTTCGGGGTCACCAGAAGGGTTTTGGAGTGTATCGAGTAATACCGGGTATTACCGATAAATTTATATAGGTGGAAAATGTTCCGGGGGATGTTAAATTATATATATAAAGGTCTGAAAAATATTTAGAACACTTTATATTTAGTTTAATATCAACGGTGAAAGAGCATTGCGCCTCAGTTAAAAGATACATCAAGAAAAGAGATATCCAATTGATACACACTAATTGAAAAGTATCAAACAAGCCTAAAAGGGTCAAGTGGTGGAAGGCAACTTGGGCCACCAAGGCCCAAGTGGGGAGTCGCCCCTTTTTCCATGGAAGGAGGTAGAATTGGAGGGGGAGGAGAACTCCTCCTCCCCTCCCTTGGTCGGCGCTGATAACCCACAAGTATAGGGGATCATAACAGTTTTCGAGGGTAGAGTATTCAACCCAAATTTATTGATTCGACACAAGGGGAGCCAAAGAATATTCTCAAGTATTAGCAGTTGAGTTGTCAATTCAACCACACCTGGATAACTTAGTATCTGCAGCAAAGTATTTAGTAGCAAAGTAATATGGAAGTAACGGTAACGGTAGCAAAGGAATATTTTTGGGTTTTGTAGTGATTGTAACAGTAGCAAGGGAAAAGTAAATAAGCGAAGAACAATATGTGAAAAGCTCGTAGGCATTGGATTGGTGATGGAGAATTATGCCGGATGCGGTTCATCATGTAACAATCATAACATAGGGTGACAAAGAACTAGCTCCAATTCATCAATGTAATGTAGGCATGTATTCCGAATATAGTCATACGTGCTTATGGAAAAGAACTTGCATGACATCTTTTGTCCTACCCTCCCGTGGCAGCGGGGTCCTAACGGAAACTAAGGGATATTAAGGCCTCCTTTTAATAGAGTACCGGACCAAAGCATTAACACATAGTGAATACATGAACTCCTCAAACTATGGTCATCACCGGGAGTGGTCCCGATTATTGTCACTTCGGGGTTGCCGGATCATAACACATAGTAGGTGACTATAGACTTGCAAGATAGGATCAAGAACTCACATATATTCATGAAAACATAATAGGTTCAGATCTGAAATCATGGCACTCGGGCCCTAGTGACAAGCATTAAGCATAGCAAAGTCATAGCAACATCAATCTCAGAACATAGTGGATACTAGGGATCAAACCCTAACAAAACTAACTCGATTACATGATAAATCTCATCCAACCCATCACCGTCCAGCAAGCCTACAATGGAATTACTCACGCACGGCGGTGAGCATCATGAAATTGGTGATGGAGGATGGTTGATGATGACGACGGCGACGGATTCCCCTCTCCGGAGCCCCGAACGGACTCCAGATCAGCCCTCCCGAGAGGTTTTAGGGCTTGGCGGTGGCTCCGTATTGTAAAACGCGATGAATCCTTCTCTCTATTTTTTTCTCCCCGAACAGGAATATATGGAGTTGGAGTTGAGGTCGGTGGAGCAACAGGGGGCCCACGAGGCAGGGGCGCGCCCAGGGGGGCAGGCGCACCCCACCCTCGTGGACAGGTGGAGGCCCCCCTGACGTGGATTCTTCTTCCAGTATTTTTAATATTTTCCAAAAATAAGTTCCGTGGAGTTTCAGGTCATTCCGAGAACTTTTGTTTCTGCACATAAATAACACCATGGCAATTCTGCTGAAAACAGCGTCAGTCCGGGTTAGTTCCATTCAAATCATGCAAGTTAGAGTCCAAAACAAGGGCAAAAGTGTTTGGAAAAGTAGATACGACAGAGACGTATCAGGCGCCCCAGGGAGGGACTTTCCCTCCTTGGTGGCTGCCATCTCTCTCCCCTCCCACCTATATATACTAAGGTGTTTGCTCTATTGAGATACGCAAGTTTGGAGCCTCCTCTAGTCCCTCTAGTTCTATTTCTAGTTTATCCTAGTTGATCTAATTAGAGCTAGACAATCCTCCAATCCTCATAATTGAAAGCCCGGTGTGGTTCTAATCTCCTCCCTCTAATTCTCTGGCGACTATTAGCTGGACGGCGAAGCGCTGTCGGATCGTGAAGTCTGCACACTTGCAACCAAGTAGGGAGGTCATGATTTCAGTCTTTTGTCCCAGGGGCTGTTCGTGGGCGGTTTGCGGGATAGTTCATTGATGGTTCGAGGGACTTCAAGTATGATCTACACCAACACATTCTTTTTTCGGTCCAACTCGGTGATGGTAACGATCATGATCACAACCCGTTGTGCATCTTCATATTGATCATGGTTATGCGTAGGTGTGATTTTTTTGTTTCCTACTATGTTCCCAACAGAGACATCCATATAGCTCCACCCCACTGGCCTCATCGCAGATAACACCGGCCACACCAGGAGAACATGAGATCGCAGTGGTCTTCAACATAGTCAGCACAAGGAAGAGCCTACCCAGAGCCACCTCCGCCCGCTCTAGAAAGCTCTCAACCAGTAGCAGGCAGCCTTGTAGAAGCATGATACGTCTCCGACGTATCTATAGTTTTTGATTGTTTCATGCTATTATATTATCAATCTTATATACTTTTTATGAAAATTTATATCATTTTTGGGAACTAACCTGTTACCTGGTGCCTAGTGGTTTTTTGCATGTTTTTTGTTTTATAGAAAATTCCTACCAAACGAAGTCCAAATATGATGAAACTGTTTGACATTTTTCCTAGACCAGGAGGGACCCTAGAAGCTTCGGGGGAGGACCAGAAGCCAGGCGAGGAGACGACAAGACAATAGGGTGTCTTGTGGGCCCCTTGTGAATCCTTCTGACCTAATTCCAGTGGTATAAATTCCCGAATATTCCAAAAAAAAAACTGGGCGAGACCCCGAAACAATTATTCCGCCGCTGCAAGCCTATGTTCTTCCGTGATCCCATCTGGAGGCTGTCGGATGTGGGGTTCCAGCAAACCCTTAAGGTTCGAACACTGGGGTGCGCGCGAAGTCTTTCCCTCCTACCGATCTACGCCCTAGCTCACTAAGATCTCGCGGACGAACTCGACGAACTCACGGCATAGAAAGACACGAGCTTTATACTGGTTCGGGCCACCGTTGTGGTGTAATACCCTACTCCAGTGTGGTGGTGGTGGATTGCCTCTTGGGCTGATGATGAACAGTACAGAGGGAAGAACAGCCTCCTGAGGTTGAGGTGTTCTTGTGCTTGGTGTCTTAGCGGGTGAGAGCTGGATGAAGTGATCGATCCCCTACTGTGGTGGCTAGCTCTACTTATATAGGCCCTGGTCCTCTTCCCAAATATTGAGGGGAAGGGAGCCAACAACAGCGGGCAAATTTGAAGGGGGGCAGCTAGTACAAGCTATCCTGACAAAAGTGGTCTTCGCCTGCAAAAGGCTCTGGTGGTGACGCCGTCTTGGGCTCCACGATGACCTCCGTCTTGCCGTCCTCCTGGTCTTGGTCTCGTTGCACCGATATAGCAACCTTTGCCTGATGCCTCGATACTCCTCGCCTGCGCTGGCTTCCTTAGCACCAAAGAGGAAACAAGGATGTTGCGCGCTCTGGCGCCCGCCTGGTGCCCACCTGGCGTCGATCGTCATGGATCACGTCATGAGAGCCTCGTGAGGTTTGCCCCGCCTTGATATCTCCGCTCCTCATGAGCCTGCCTGACTAGGCCACTCCTGAGGAGGTCTTGCGTCGTCCGCCTCAAGAGGCTTGGCCCCTCGCGAGGGTCTTGGATGCCTTGTTGAGGAAGATGGGCCGTACGGCCTGCTGGCTTAACCACGCCGCGGGCCGCAGGCAGGCAAGTCTGGGGACCCCCGTTCCCAGAACACCGACAGTAGCCCCTGGGCCCAAGGTGCGCTCGGGCTTGGCTTCGCGGCAAAGCCAAGGGTCAAGTACAGAGCACCGCGGGCCCCAAAAGCCTGCGGCCTCGGTTGACGCGTGGCGGTTGATTGGACGTGGGCGTCTCCGCTTCCCCACGCTGCCTCGGCAACTGCTCGACTTGACAAGTCCCTGCGACATGCAAGGAAAACCATCATTACCTGCGATCGTGGGAGGCGCCGGTTGGCCTTCTCTTGTTATAAATGGGGAGGGGGCGGAGCACCCGTTGCCCATCTCTTCCTTGCTCGCTTGCTTCTTCCTCCTCGCTCCATTGCTTGTTGTGCCACCAATGGCGCCACGAAGGAAGTTCTTTGCCGCCGACAAAGGAAAGGCCCCTCGCGAGGGACCCGGCTCCCCGGCGCCCAAGCGCGGACGCGGCCGTCCGCGCAAGCACGCTGCGACCCCCGCCGTGGCCCACTATCGTAGCAGCACCACGGCATGCGGAGGAGGTTGTCCCAGCCATGGCGGTCCAGTTAACGAGGGGAGGCGTGCTATGGTGGCGCGGCCCCCACGTCCGTGCCTCCACACGACGGAGGTGTCGCCGGAGTTTGTCGTCTGGTCGGAGAACTCGGCCGGCAACTGGCTCCAACTCTCGCGCTTCTTCGCCGACGAACTGCCGGCCTCTGGTCCAGGCGGACTCTCGTTGCAGGCGGATGGTTGCTGTAGCAAGGCCTCTTGGGTTGCGGTCGAGACTTCCGCCGCGGGCAACATAGCCCTGGCCCGCGGCTGGCAGACGTTCGCCCGCGCGCGCGGCCTGGGCAGGCGGTGCACCCTCCACTTCAAGTATGATGGTGGATCGACCCTCTATGTGAGGGTGTTTGGGGAAGATGGTCGCCGCGCCGGGTGCTGCCCCGAGGCGAACGACGGTGAGAAAGTGCTCGGCCTTGGTGACGGTCGCGACGAGGATGAGGGCGAGCCTGCCCTCGGCGGCGACCGTGCCTCGTCCAACTACGGCGGCTCTTCCTCCGGCGACAGCTCCAACAGTGGCGGCTACGACCAGCCGCCGCGCCGCCGCGCCCGCTTTGAAGGCGGTAGTGGGTCATATCGTCGCCCCGCCTCCGTGAAGCGCGAGGAAGGATCCGGCTAGGCTCGGGGTGCCGCTAGGGGCCTGCCTCCGTGGATCGCTGCAACACTACTTTTGTTTTACTCCTTTTCCTGCATCAAGAATGTAACCAGTATGGGCCCAGGGGGCGTGTACCGAACTATGGTTCCTCGGTTATTGCACTATGCGTGTTGTTCCCATGCCGTGTCGTTATTTTGCGCAAAGATAACTTAACCTGGTATATTCAGGACGCCCCCTTCCTCACGAGGTGTTTGTTTCCTCGTGTCCATCTTGCCTTGGCGTCCTGCATTTGCTCAGGGACTGCGAAAATTCGTTAGGAAGCGCGTTAAAAGATTTGCCGTTCACCCAGGCCCTGACCTGGTGCTTTGTATCGCGGTACCCGAGGGGCACGGACTAGGAGAGGTGCGCCAGCTTTTGGGCTCGAACGAGGGTGGCTCGCGAGAAGGCAGAGAGGAGGAAATGCTCGCGAGGGCACCTGCCTAGCCCCCTCGTGAGGTATGCGAGAGAGAGAACACGAGCAAACCCGAGCCGGAAAAATGCGGTGAGAGGCGAGGGAACCAAATCAGCAAGGAACGCCAAAAGCAAACTTCGATTAAGGAAAAGCGAGCCAACTACGGAAAGCAAATGAAAAGTCGCATCTGGCACCTAATCTAGTCTTCAAGTCTTCTCACCAGCGCGGAGCTAAGTGCTGCCACTAGGCGTGGGCGGGAGCCCCAGGGCCTGATGCCGGCGCTCCTGAGACTCTGGGGTGTGTACAGCCCCAACTCATTATTACGTGAGAGTGTCACGGGCGGCGATTCTTCACAGGCACCGGGCCTTCTTCACAGGCTCTGGGCCTTTCTTCACAGGCTCTGGGCCTTGCTTCATGGGTAGAACTTCCGGAGGTGCTGGATGTTCCAGGCATTTTGGATAGGTACCCCGTCTTGTGTCTCCAGGCGCACGGCGCCAGGCCTGGAGATGTGGACGACCCTGAACGGCCCCTCCCACATTGGTGAAAGCTTATGCAGCCCTTCCCTGGAGAGGACCCGCCTCAGGACTAGGTCACCCGTCTCAAGTGTCCTGGAGCAGATGTTGCGGCAGTGGTATCGCCGCAGCGCTTGCTGGTACCTCGCCGCCCTCAGTGCAGCTTTGCGACGATGTTCCTCCCCGAGCACGAGATTGATCCCCCGCGTGGCGTCCTGCTGCGTTTCATCGAATGCCAGGACCCGTGCGGAGCGATGCTTGACCTCGTGAGGAAGGACTGCTTCAGCTCCGTAGACAAGGAAGAATGGAGTCTCGCCTGTTGGCTTGGTGGCGGTGGTGCGGATGGACCACAGCACGGACTGGAGCTTGTCGTGCCAGCCCCTGCCGCAGGCCTCCAGCTTCTTCTTGAAAGTCCTGGTCTTGAGGCCCCTCAGGACCTCCGCGTTAGCGCGTTCGGCCTGACCATTACTCCTGGGGTGGGCCACTGAAGCGTAACAGATCTGCGTTCCAAGGTTAGCACAGTAGGTTTTGAAGAGGTTGCTAGTAAACTGCGAACCGTTATCTGAGATGATGCGGTCGGGGACCCCGAAGCGGCTCACGAGGCCCTTGATGAACTTGACAGCAGAGCCGGCTGGGATGGTATGGACGGCTTCCACTTCCGCCCACTTGGTGAACTTGTCGATGGCGACGTAGAGATAGCGGTAGCCCCCTGGCGCCCAAGGGAACGGGCCTAAGATGTCCAGCCCCCAGACCGCAAACGGCCATGTGAGCGGGATGGTTTGGAGGCCCTGAGCAGGCTGATGGATTTGCTTGGCGTGGAATTGGCAAGCTTCGCAGGACTTCACCAGCTCGGCTGCGTCGTTGAGTGTTGTAGGCCAGTAGAATCCACTGCGGAACACCTTGCCGACGAGGGTCCGTGACGACGAGTGGTGTCCGCAGTCCCCGCCGTGTATGTCAATCAGCAACTCCCTTCCTTGATCACTGGAGATGCAGCGCAGCGTGACATCGTTCGGCCGTTTCCTGTATAACTCGCCGTCTTGGATACAATATGCCGTGGCTTGCCGGGCCACGCGCTCCGCATCCTCTTCCTTCTCCGGCAGTGTCTCGTGCGTTAGGTACTCCTTGAATTCCTTGGTCCAGCATTCCTCCTGGGGCTCGAGCGCCAAGGGCAGCCGAGCTCCTGAGGTCGGGCCACAGGCTGGGGCTCCCGTGACTGGAGGCTGTGGGAGCTCCTCCCGAGGCTGAGTCGTGCTTGAAAGAGGTGGTGTAGCTGATGGCTTGAAGAGCCGCTCCTCAAAGACACCGGGCTCTTGCGGTTGCCGCTTGGATGCTCTCCTGGTGATGTCTTCGGCTTCCTTGTTGGTGCCCCGGGGCACGTGCTGCAGCTCCAGGCCCGAGAACTGTTTTTCCATCTTGCGCACCTCCGCGAGGTAGGCCTCCATATGCTCGTCCTTCGGCTCGTACACCTTGTTGGAGAAGTTGACGAGGAGTTGCGAGTCGCCTCTGACAGTAAGGCGCTTCAGCCCTAGAGCTGCCGCAGCCTTCAGGCCAGCTATGAGGCCTTCGTATTCTGCAATATTGTTGGAGACCTTCTCGCCGTGCTGAAAGCAGAGTTGCACGGCGTAGTAGAGCTTGTCCTGAGTGGGCGAGATGAGCACTGCTCCAGCCCCTGTGCCCTGGTGCGCGAAGGCGCCATCGAAATACATGACCCAGCCATCTGGAGCCTCGCTCCCTGGGGAGGTGGACCGGTCTTCTCCTTCCTCAAGTGTCGGGGCATCCGTCCATTCTGCCACAAAGTCAGCGAGCGCAGCCCCCTTGATGACCCTGGTAGTGCTGAACTCCAACTGGAATGCTTGCAACTCGATGTTCCACTCAGCGACCCTTCCGGCTGAGTTAGGGCTCCTGAGCACCCTCTCCAATGGGTAGGCTGAGACGACCTTGATCGGGTGGCCCTGGAAGTAGTGTCGCAGCTTGCGTGATGCCACCAAGATTGCGAGCAGGAGTTTCTGGGGCATGGGGTACCGTGCCCTCGCGTCCCGCAGTACGGTGCTGATGAAGTACACTGGGTGTTCGACGAGGGCTGGCACATTGTCGAGGCTCGGACCCTGCGGAGATTGGGGCATATACTGAGGTGGAGGGGTTCCTGAGACCTGACTGTCCTCAGGAGCTTCTACGACGTTTCCCTTCCGAGCTTGGTCTTCCACCGCTGATGCCTTTGCTGCGCCTTCCTGACCCTGCGCCACTTCAGCTCCGGCTTGGCGCAGTGCGCCCTTGGCTTGGTGCTCCTCCCGAACTGCCACCAGCGCCGCGCTGGCGGAGTACGGGGTGGCGGCAAGGTAGAGTACCAGGGGCTCGAGAGGTCGTGGTGCCACCATCACCGGGGGGCTGGTAAGGTATTTCTTGAGGTCTCGGAAGGCCTGGTCAGCCTCCGGGGTCCACTCGACAGGCCCTTCTTCTTCATGAGCTTGAAGAAGGGTAAGGCGCGCTCTCCCAATTTGGAGATGAAACGCCCTAATGCGGTCACCCGCCCTGCTAGCTTTTGCATCTCTTTGAGGGTCTGTGGTGGGCTCATGTCCTCGATGGCCTTGATCTTCTCCGGGTTCGCCTCGATCCCTCTGTGGGATACGAGGAATCCCAGCAGCTTGCCGGAGGGGACGCCGAACACGCACTTCTCCGGGTTAAGCCTCAAGTTCACCTGGCACAGGCTCTCGAAGGTCTCCTCCAAGTCTTGAATCAATGTCCTCGCCTCGCGAGACTTTACCACTATGTCGTCGACGTAGGCCTCTGTGTTTCTCCCGAGCTGCCGCCCCAGGGCGATGTGCATCAACCGCTGAAAGGTCACGCCCGCGTTGCGCAGCCCGAAGGGCATGCAGGTGTAGCAGTACACCCCACATGGTGTCAGGAAAGCTCTCTTCTCCACATCTTCCACCGCCATCTTGGTCTGATGATACCCTGAGAACGCATCCAGGAAGCACAGCAAGTCGCACTCGGCGGTGGAGTCGACAATCTGGTTGATGCGCGGGAGTGGGAACGGATCTTGGGGGCAGGCTTTGTTAAGGTTGGTGAAGTCGACGCACATCTGCTCCTTCCCGCCTTTCTTTGGCACTACGACGGGGTTTGCCAGCCATTCGGGATATCGAACTTCTCGAATGGCGCCTGCCGCCTCCAGCTTGCGTGTCTCTTGGACGATGAAGGCCTGCTTCTGAGTGGACTGCCGTCTTGCTCGCTGCTTCACGGGGCGTATGTTGGGGCATACCCTTAGATGATGCTGGATCACCTCCCTCGGGACCCCCACCAGCTGACTGGGCTCCCATGCGAATATCTCCTTGTTCGCGCGCAAGAACCTCACCAAGGCTTCTTCTTGTCCCGGGTCAAGGCCGGCTCCTATGGTAAAGGTGGCTCCTGAAGACCCGTCCTCGTTGACCGGCACCTGCTTGGTTTCCGCCTTGTCTTGGGTGAACAGTTGCTTCTTCTTGGTAGGCGCGGCCTCCTTGGCCTCGGGGGTACCGGCATCGGCGGGCTGTGCTGCTGCCGCGGTCTTGAAGGCGAGCCTGAGCACCGTCACGGCCTCCTTAGTGTCCCCCTTAATGGTGAGGACGCCCTTGCTCCCCGGCATCTTCATGAGGTTGCAGGACGGGTGAGTCGCCGCCATGAACTGAGCGGGAGCCGGGTACCCGAGGATGGCATTGTACGGGAGACCGATGCGGGCGATGTCGAAGTCCACCGGCTCGGTGCGGTAGTTTTCACGTGTGCCGAAGGTGATGGGGAGGCGGATCTGCCCCAGAGAGTGGGCAGCTCCACCACCCACTCCCGAGAAGGGCTTGCTGAGGCTGAGCCGCTCGAGCGGCACGTGAAGAAGGCTGAAGGCTTCTACGGAGAGCAAGTTGAGTCCGGCACCACCGTCGATGAGGGTCTTGGTAACGGCCATGTTGCAGATGGTGGGCGTGCAGAGCATTGGGAGCATGCCGAAGCCGGCGGTGGAGTCGGGTGGTCTTCTGAGCCGAAGGTGAGGTCGGCCTCTGGCGCAGCCCAACCCGGCGGAGCCCCCAGGCGCTTGGAGGTGGCCCCGATCTGACGGAGGAACGACTTGACGTGGCGGCCTGAAGGCGGTGCTTGAGAGCCGCCCAGCAGGGCCGCGACTACGTGGTGCGCCGGCACCGCTTAGCGAGCGGTGAAGAGGTCACGGAGTTCCCCCCAGGAGGCCACCGTGGATCTCGGGAGGTTGAGCAGCCAGGCGCGCGGCTCGCCGGCAAGGGCCATGGGGAACTAGTTGGCCATGATCTTGTCGTTGCCTCCGGCTTCGAGGACAGCCTCCTCGTACGCCAACAGGAATGGCTCGGGTCTGCCGCGCCGTCGTAACGCGGCGGCATCTCTGGCTTGAACTTGGTTGGCCACCGCACTCGCCGTAGGGCGGGGGCCAGGGCTCGGTACCTAGACACCCCGTTGTCGACGTCGGCCGCAGAGGTGGATGGCGGGGCACATGCCATGGGGGCGAAGTGCGGCGGCGTGGGGCGCAGGTTGGTGGAGAGGAGCTCCGGCGCACCCCTACCTGGCGCGCCAAATGTCGGATGTGGGGTTCCGGCAAACCCTTAGGGTTCGAACACTAGGGTGCGCGCGAAGTCTTTCCCTCCTACTGATCTACGCCCTAGCTCGCTAAGATCTCGCGGACGAACACGACGAACTCACGGCACAGAAAGACACGAGATTTATACTGGTTCGGGCCACCGTTGTGGTGTAATACCCTACTCCAGTGTGGTGGTGGTGGATTGCCTCTTGGGCTGATGATGAACAGTACAGAGGGAAGAACAGCCTCCTGAGGTTGAGGTGTTCTTGTGCTTGGTGTCTTAGCGGGTGAGAGCTGGATGAACTGTTCGATCCCCTACTGTGGTGGCTAGCTCTACTTATATAGGCCCTGGTCCTCTTCCCAAATATTGAGCGGGAAGGGAGCCAACAACGGCGGGCAAATTTGAAGGGGGACATCTAGTACAAGCTATCCTGACAAAAGTGGTCTTCGCCTGCAAAAGGCTCTGGTGGTGACGCCGTCTTGGGCTCCACGATGACCTCCGTCTTGCCGTCCTCCTGGTCTTGGTCTCGTTGCACCGATATGGCAACCTTCGCCTAATGCCTCGGTACTCCTCGCCTGCGCTGGCTTCCTTAGCACCAAAGAGGAAACAAGGACGATGCGCGCTCTGGTGCCCGCCTGGCGTCGATCGTCATGGCTCACGTCATGAGAGCCTCGTGAGGTTTGCCCCGCCTTGATATCTCCGCTCCTCGTGAGCCTGCCTGACTAGGCCACTCCTGAGGAGGTCTTGCATCGTCTGCCTCGCGAGGCTTGGCCCCTCGCGAGGGTCTTGGATGCCTTGTTTATGAAGATGGGCCGTACGGCCTGCTGGCTTAGCCACGCCGCGGGCCACAGGCAGGCAAGTCTAGGGACCCCCGTTCCCAGAACGCCGACAGAGGCCTTCGCCGGTACTCTGCGAAAGGGGGAATGGATCACGAAGGGCTTCTACATCAACCTTGTTGCACCTCCGATGATGTGTGAGTAGTTCCCCACAGGACGTATGGGTCCATAACAGTAGCTAGATCTCTCTCTCTCTGATCTTCAATACAATGTTCTCTTTGGAGATCGATTCGATGTAATATTTTTGCAGTGCATTTGCTGGGATCCATGAATTGTGTGTTTATGATCAGATTGTTCACTGAAAGTAGCTGAGTTATTTCTGAACTTAATTATGTATAATTGTGATAGCTTTGTATTTCTCTCCGATCTATCCGTTTGGTTTGGCCAACTAGATTGATTTATCTTTAGTGGGAGAGGTGCTTTGTGGTAGGTTCAATCTTGCGTGTCCTCACACTGGGACAGGAGGGGTAGTAAGGCACGTATTGTATTGTTAATACTAAGGATAAAATGACGTGGTTTGATCATATTGATTGGTTTTATTCTGTCTAAATTATGTCATCATGCTTCAAGCACTACTCTGTTTGTCGTGAACTTGATACCTTAAGATGCATGCTGGATAGCGGTCGAGGGGTGGAGTAATAGTAGTAGATGCACAATCATTTTGGTCTACTTGTCGTGGATGTAACACCTATGTACTTATCATGCCATGAATAACATCATAACTATGTGCATTCTATCTATTGCCCAACAGTAATTTGTTTACCCGATGTAAGTTATGTTTTTTAGAGAGATGCCTCTAGTGAAAGCTATGGCCCCCGGGTCTTTTTTAATCATATTACTAAAACCCTAAAAACCTTGTTGCAATTTATTTACTTTAATTTTACTTTGCAATTTATATATCTCCTACTATCATATTTGATCCTTGCAAATAACAAGTACAAGGGGATTGGCAATCCTCTTGCCTGCATTGGGTGCAAATATTTACTCTTGTGTGTGCAGGTACTGCTAAAGGTTGTTTGCGTGAACCTCCTGTTGGTTCGATAAACCTTGGTTCTTTACAGAGGGAAATACTTTTGGTAATATACTACTTCACCCTTCCCCTTCAGGGAAATTCCAACGCCTATCACAAGTAGCAGAAGAATTTCTAGTGCCGTTGCCGGGAAGACTTCATCAAACAACTCAAGGTCCCTCCATACACGTATCATTTACTTGTTCTATTTTTTACTTGCTTTTATTTGCCTTTATAAGTCCCGTTAAAAAAACAAAAATACCAAAAATATCTTGCCTGCTTTATTTGCTCATTGCTATGTCTAGTTCTCCACCGGAAGTTTCTCTTCCACCTTAGCTTGGTGAGATTTGTAAAATATTGATCTTTAAATAGTTAAGTGATGAATCTTGAAAAGAAGCCTAGGATAGACTATTAGAGATGCAAGCGAGGGCTAAACCCAAATGTCATGTTAAAGTACTTCTCAAAAGCATTTATGTTGGTTTATCTCTCCATCATAGACATGTTTTGGGTTTAATATTTGAGAAAGATTTTTGTTGGGAATAATGCTTTTGACACTTATGGAAAGATGAGAAGTATGCTAGGACAACAAAAAAATAGAAACCATCGAACCTACCATCCTAGTGAGTTAGTGTCAAACTGAATTAATTAAAGAAACTAAAGCTAGTATGGAGGTTCATCTTAAAGGGTTGTACAATCTTTCTACTAAGGTGAATGGTAACATAGTACTGAAGGAAATATGCCCTAGAGGCAATAATAAAGTTGTTATTTATATTTCCTCATATCATGATAAATGTTTATTATTCATGCTAGAATTGTATTAACCGAAGACTTAGTACATGTGTGAATACATAGACAAACAGAGTGTCACTAGTATGCCTCTACTTGACTAGCTCGTTGAATCAAAGATGGTTAAGTTTCCTAACCATAGACATGAGTTGTCATTTGATTAATGGGATCACATCATTAGATAATGATGTGATTGACTTGACCCATTCCGTTAGCTTAGCTTTTGATCGTTTAGTATATTGCTATTGCTTTCTTCATCACTTATACATGTTCCTATGACTATGAGATTATGCAACTCCCGAATACCGGAGGAACACTTTGTGTGCTACCAAACGTCACAACGTAACTGGGTGATTATAAAGGTGCTCTACAGGTGTCTCCGATGGTACTTGTTGAGTTGGCATAGATCAAGATTAGGATTTGTCACTCCGATTGTCGGAGAGGTATCTCTGGGCCCTCTCGGTAATGCACATCACTATAAGCCTTGCAAGCAATGCAACTAATGAGTTAGTTGCGGGATGATGTATTACGAAACGAGTAAAGAGACTTGCCAGTAATGAGATTGAACTAGGTATTAAGAAACCGACGATTGAATCTCGGGCAAGTAACATACCGATGACAAAGGGAACAACGTATGTTGTTATGCGGTTTGACCGATAAAGATCTTCGTAGAATATGTAGGAACCAATATGAGAATCCGGGTTCCCCTATTGGTTATTGACCGGGGATGAGTCTCGGTCATGTCTACATAATTCTCGAACCCGTAGGGTCCGCACGCTTAACGTTCGGTGACGATCGGTATTATGAGTTTATGTGTTTTGATGAACCGAAGGTAGTTCGGAGTCCCGGATATGATCACGGACATAACGAGGAGTCTCTAAATGGTCGAGACATAAAGATCGATATATTGGAAGCCTATATTTGGACACCGGAATAGTTCCGGGTGAATTCGGGAATTTACCGGAGTACCGGTGTAACATCCCAAATTTTCAATTTGGAATGTTATACATAGATCATCATTGCATATCATATTTTTATTGCATTTTGACAAATCCTCAATAAATCCTAAGCAACTCAAGGACCCTCGGAGAGAGTTGGGGATTTTCTCGATTTTTCATATTTGATTTCCATCAAATAATAAAACGAGGATTTGTGGTTTTAATTATTTTCTCTCCGGAAAAATATTTCAGTTAAAAATAAATGAGAGGAGAACAT
Organism: Triticum aestivum; assembly: GCF_018294505.1. NCBI lineage: Eukaryota > Viridiplantae > Streptophyta > Magnoliopsida > Poales > Poaceae > Triticum > Triticum aestivum. The sequence goes on along the minus strand of NC_057814.1, from coordinate 441,822,126 downwards.
ATGACTTCTCCAAAACTATTGAAATATTGGAGGAAAAATATTAAAATCATATATTGGATTTTATCCGGATTTTTATTTGCAATTTTAATTGCATTAAAAAAATTTGCACGTTTTCAAAACTGCATTTTTGTGTCAAAAATGTTCACCCTGTTCTAATTATTTTAACTAGACGGAGAAAATTTGTTTTAACTTTTTTGGATTTTTATTTATTTTTCTATGAATTTTTCTCGGCGGAATGTTAAAAAAAAAACGCGCGCCGCGCCCGACCGGGCCGAGCGGCCGGCCCATCCCCGCGTCTCCTCCGCGCGTACGCCGCCGCCGCCTTACCCCTCCTCCAAGCAGCCCCCCCTCCTTATATACCGCCGCCGCTCCCCCCCCCTTCACCCCGTACCCGC
>NC_057814.1:441813808-441821430 GCF_018294505.1 Triticum aestivum | reverse complement strand
CCCCGCCGCCCGAAGCCCGCCGCCGTTCGCCGCCGGAGCCCGCACCTCGCCGCCCCCTCGCCGGACCCCGTCGGAGCCCGCTGGACCTCGCCGGAGCCCCGTCCCGACGAGGTATCGATCCGATGCCGTTTGCCGGTTTTCGGAAGGAAAAAAACCGTTCGTTTTAAAAAAAACCCTAGATCGGTTTATTTTCTTCGGTTTTATTATTTAGTGAACGTTCACCGACCCGTTCGTTTTAACGAACGTGTTCGTCGGATTTTCTCTGTTAACGAACGTCCGTTCTTTAACCGTTTGTCAGTTTTTCTTTTTCGTCGGATTTTTCCCGATTATTTCAGATCTCGATTTCTGATCGGATCTTCGTTTTCGTTTAACTTTTCGCTCGTATATCGGAATCAGGCGATTCAAGCGCCTAGAGTTTCGTCTCGAAATTTTCTTTCCGTTTAACCTACTCAAACAAGTTTTTGCTACTGTAAAATTTGACCTAGATCCAGATTAGTAAACAAAGCTTGTTTCTTTCGCCGTTTGACTTCCGTTGCTTCGTTCGAGTTGATTCTTTTTGCAAACCGGAGTTCTTAAGTTGAACTTTCTGGTTGGATCTTTCATTCGAGTTTTACCTGTGCATTAGATGAGTACTTATTGTTTGCTTGTTTGTTTGCGATAGAGTACCCGGAGTGCGCCGCTTGTTACTTCGAATCGCTAGGTTTCGCGGATCATCAGCAAGGCAAGTAACACTTTGATCATACCTTCCATACCCAGTTTTTATTGCATTAGATCAATTCCTCAAACATTGCATGATTAGGATCTAATTAAATTGTGGGTATTGGGAAGTAGTTGAGGTAGTACCTATTGCCTTGTTTATTATCAAACCCTTGGGAGTTACTTCTACGTTTGCTATTATATTGCCATGCTATGCTTGTAGACGTGGATTGGGTTTGAGAGATTTCCATGACAGATGTGAGATTGTTAATTAATGGTTTACTTAAGGTGGCAACTAAAACTCACATCTGGGTGGATTGAGGTACCTGGGTATTCCAGGATTGCCTGTTTTTCTTTTGGACCGCCACCCAGGTTCAAAGGGATCATAAGATTATTCATGCTAGAAACTTCCGTGTGCAGCCGCAAGCTATTATGGGCTCTAGCATAGTTGATTAAGTTGTGTGAACTCTTACAGTGGTAGACTAGCAGATGTAGGGGAAAGTAGGTGTAACTGTCTACCCATACGTAAGGTGCAAACACTTCTGAAAGACTGTGTCTCGGTCATCCGTTACTCAAACACCATGTAGTGCGAGTAATCCAACGGAGGAGATCGAGTCTTGTGGGGAAAAGTGCACAAACCTCTGCAGAGTGTACAAACTAATCATGGTTAGCCGTGTCCCCGGTTATGGACAATTTGAGTATCTAGTACCTGGATTATCATGTGAATCTCATCATGTTACTTTAATTAATTTTGTTGGGTTAATGATGATACTTAATTGGGATTGAGATGCTGTCAACCATCTCAATGTTCAACAACCACCATGATAGTTAAATAAAATTTATTCCTTTGCAGTAGGGAAAAATTGGCTTTTCGCAAAAATGTAACCATAGAGCTTTCCACCAGCCATATATGCATGTAGTATAGCATCATTATGTTCATTATTCTCTATGTGTTATTTTGCCAGCATATTCCATGTGCTGACCCGTTTTCGGGCTGCAACGTTTCATGTTGCAGACTTTTCAGACGACGAGTAATGTGCCTTAGGTCGTGGTCTTATACTCAGTGATGCCGTTGGAGTTGATGGACTCACTTATCTTCCAAGTCTTCCGCTGTTATCGTATTTAGATGGCCTTAAGCCATATTTATCATACTTATTATCTTTGGAGATATTCGATGTAATAAGTGTGTGATTGCTACTCTGTTATAAATCCTCCATTTGTACTGTGCGTGTCAGCATTACTGATCCAGGGATGACACTGGTGCACAGCAGCACAGACTATTTGAGGTCTGGTCGCTACAAAGGTGGTATCAGAGCACACGCTGACTGTAGGACACGACCACTAAGCTTAAGCCCTAGAACACTTCTCTCTTCTCATTTCTGACCCCTCTCCACTTTCTACTCTTTTAGGAATGGCGGATGCAAGGAGCAAGTTCATGCAGCCAGATGAAGACACGCCTTTTGGACGACACTTGAAGGAAGTCACTAAGTACTTGAACATAGGAATACCAAGCATCACCGGAACCTACAACGCCACATTACCCGAAGAGGAGAGCTGGAAGATTCAAGTTCACATTCCAGGAAGGACGTTTGTGCCAGTTACTGAACCCATAAGATTGGTTTTCGAAGCACCAACCTGGAGTCTAGGGAAGAGCATGGCAGCCCACATCGCTATGGGACGCATTGGAGAAGTCTACCACAAGGAGCTTAAGGATACAATTTATTAGATTTGTGGACGCCGAGACGAGCAATGGGAGATGATCAGAACCAAGAAGGATGGATCAATTGCAGCTTTCATCCAGGAGCAAAACCAACACATTCGTCGCCAGGAGAACCAGATGTGCTCAGACAAGGAAGAACTGAAGAAGGCATTGACGAAGATCAAGGAGCTGGAGGAAGAACTCAAAGCTACACGCGAGGATTATTTGGAGGAAATCGTCGCACTAGTAGGGAAGAATGACGACCTGGAGAACAAGATTGGAGTATTCATGGGAAATCCAGTGCCAAAAGCAGAAGATGACGGATGCACTTGCCCGGATAACTACATCATCATCGACGACACCGACTCGGAACCAAGTGAAGATGACTTTGTTGATGAAGCTGGAGCAGACATCATGGAGTCTTCAACTGATCAGAATTTCTAGTAGACCACCATATCAGTAGTAGTTTTCCCCCATTTAATAGTATAGTTCGAGCACTTTGTAACACTAGTTAGATCTATTGTATGCCTTGTTTTGAATTGATTGAGTGATATTGATTGTATTTGACTCATGAGCATATGGGTAGTGTTTTCCCTCTAGACCTCATTCTATTCTTAATTCTCATCTTTTCTAACCCATCAGATGCCTCCGAGACGCGACACCGGATTTGTCTTCCCACCAGAGATCACTCAGTTGATTCAGCAACAGAATGCCCCGATGCAAGTGTTAGTGCAGAACCAAGGCAACAACAACAACAACAACAACAACCCACCGCCACCACCACCTGTTGATCACTTAGCCCGTTTCTTGAGGCTAAACCCGCCGGTGTTTTCCAGTAGCACCGAGCCGATTGTTGCAGATGATTGGCTCTGCAAAGTTGGAAGGGAGTTGACCACTGCAGGATGCACAGATGCGGAAAGAGTGCGTTTTGCCGCACATCAGCTTGATGGACCCGCAGCATCCTGGTGGGAGAATTACACAGCCACACACCCTATTGACACTGTCACATGGGACCAGTTTCAACAAGCTTTCCGTACAGCTCACGTTTCAGCAGGAGCTATGGCTATGAAGAAGCGTGAGTTTCGCAACCTACGCCAAGGAGGACGCACCGTAGGCCAGTATGTGGAGGATTTCAGTAAGTTAGCACGTTATGCACCAGATGACGTTGCTACAGATGCAGCCAAGCAAGAGAAATTTTTGGAAGGACTGAATGATGAACTGAGTATGCAGTTGATGGTAGCAACCTTCAACAACTACCAGGAGTTGGTAGATAGAGCTCTCATGATTGAAGGGAAGCAACAGCAGATTGAAAACCGTAAGAGGAAGTATGGACAAGGGAAGTATAATTCTGGAGCTCAACAGAAACCACGATTTGCCCCGAAACCGGGAGGACAGTTTCAGCATACCCATGGAGGAGGTAGTTCGCACAACCATAATGGCTCCAAGAATGGTAATGGGAATGGAGGAAGCAACGGACAGAACCGCACCAACCCATCTACCCCAGCCAAGAGGGACCTGAGCCAAGTTACTCGCTTTAAGTGCCAGAAGACTGGACATTATGCCAATGAATGTCCTGAAGCCCAGAATGGAAATGGCAATGGAAGCTCTGGGAAGAAGCCGAACCCGTTCAACAAAGGACACGTGAACCACGTGAGCGTGGAGGAGGTTGAAGCACAGCCTGATGCAGTAATAGGTAAGTTTTTGGTTAAGTCATTTACTACAATCATTCTTTTCGATACTGGTGCATTGCATTCATACATATCAAGGGGATTTGTGGATAAGTTTAAGTTGCCCACCAAAGTTCTCAGAACACCTATGTTAGTAACCTCGCCAGGAGCAGAGTATATGGCAAGCCAGGGATGTTTTCAGATGCCATTGGCCATTGGTAGGCATGTTTTCCCCTCAGACCTAATAATTTTGGAGTCGCAAGGTTTGGATGTGATTTTGGGAATGGATTGGCTATCGATGTATGGAGGGAACATCGATTGCGCCAGTAAGTCGATTTTGCTTACCACCCCAGAAGGAAAAAGGATTAAGTATGTATCCCGGCATATGCCAAAGAGGACTCAAGTGAATTCCTTATCAGGAGTTGTACAGGAGGAAGTACCAGTGGTGAAGGATTATCCGGATGTATTTCCAGAAGAGTTGCCAGGCATGCCACCGGATAGAGACATTGAGTTCCTGATTGAACTTTTGCCAGGCACAGGGCCAATATCTAAGAGACCATACAGGATGCCCGCAAAAGATTTGGAGGAAATTAAGAAGCAGATCAAGGAGTTACTGGATAAAGGCTATATTCGCCGAAGTTCGTCACCTTGGGGATCACCAGTACTTCTAGTGGAGAAGAAAGATGGATCGTTGAGGATGGTTGTTGATTACCGTGGATTGAATGAAGTGACCATCAAAAACAAGTACCCACTGCCGATGATCAATGATTTGTTTGACCGCTTACAAGGAGCTAAAGTATTTTCCAAGATCGATCTACGATCAGGATACCATCAGTTAAAGATTCGAGAGCAGGATATACCTAAGACGGCTTTTACCACCAGATATGGACTGTACGAGTATACCGTTATGTCATTTGGTCTGACTAACGCACCTGCCTATTTCATGAACCTGATGAACAAAGTGTTTATGGAGTTTTTGGACAAGTTCGTCGTGGTGTTCATTGATGATATTTTAGTCTTTTCCAAGAATGAGGAAGAGCATGAGGAGCATTTGCGATTGGTACTTGAGAAGCTCAGAGAACATCAGTTGTATGCCAAGTTCAGCAAATGTGAATTTTGGCTGAAGGAAGTTGGATTCCTCGGACATGTTATTTCTGGAGAAGGAGTAGCAGTAGACCCTGCCAAAGTGGACACAGTGACAAGTTGGGAATCACCCACGTCAGTTGGAGAAATCTGGAGTTTTCTTGGACTTGCAGGATACTACCGGAGGTTCATCGAGAATTTCTCGAAGATTGCTAAGCCCATGACTGAGCTATTAAAGAAGGACACCAAATTCAATTGGACTGAGGATTGTGAAGCTAGTTTCCAAGAATTGAAGAAACGATTGGTTACATCACCAGTGTTGATTCTGCCAGATCAACGCAAGGATTATGAAGTTTATTGCGACGCTTCCCGTCGAGGACTTGGAGCAGTGCTTATGCAGGAAGGAAGAGTTGTGTCATATGCTTCACGACAACTTAAACCCCATGAGAAGAATTATGCTACGCATGATTTGGAGTTAGCAGCCGTGGTGCATGCGTTGAAGACATGGAGACATTTTCTCATTGGAAACCATTGTGAGGTGTACACGGATCACAAGAGTTTGAAGTACATTTTCACGCAGAAGGAGTTAAATCTCAGACAGAGGAGATGGTTGGAACTTATTAAGGACTATGATATGAGATTGCATTATCACCCAGGAAAGGCTAACGTAGTAGCAGACGCGTTGAGCCGCAAGAGTCATGTCAACACCCTCATGACAGGAGAGTTACCTCAGGAGTTAGCCGAGGACCTTCGCGAGCTATGTTTGGAGATAGTCCCAAGAGGCTATTTAGAGACACTGGAGATTCAGTCTACCTTGATGGAAAGGATCAGAGAAGCTCAGAAGACAGACAAGGAGATTGACGAGATAAAGGAGAAGATGAGCAAAGGAAAAGCCAAGCGATTTCGTGAGGATGAGCACGATACTTTATGGTTTGAGGACCGCGTTTATGTGCCCAATGATCCGGAGATCAGGAAGTTGATTTTGCAAGAAGCCCATGATTCACCGTACTCGATTCACCCAGGAAATACCAAGATGTATTTGGATTTGAAAACTACTTTCTGGTGGACCGGAATGAAGAAGGATATTGCGGAGTATGTAGCAGTTTGTGATGTATGTCAGAGAGTGAAAGCAGAGCATCAGAAGCCAGCAGGATTGCTACAACCATTGCCGATACCCGAATGGAGGTGGGATAAAATAGGCATGGATTTTATCACGGGATTGCCCAGGACTCATTCAGGCTATGACTCAATATGGGTTGTAGTCGACCGTTTGACGAAAGTAGCTCATTTCATTCCAGTGAAGACCACTTACACCAGTGCTAAGTTGGCAAAGATATACATGACCAGGATCGTGTGTTTGCATGGAGTTCCGAGGACCATTGTATCAGACAGAGGAACCCAGCTTACCTCGAAGTTTTGGAAGCAGTTACATGAAACATTGGGAACCAGGCTAGAATTTAGTACAGCCTTTCACCCACAGACAGATGGACGGACCGAGAGAGTCAATCAGATTTTGGAGGACATGTTGAGAGCTTGTGCACTAGATTATGGATCTATTTGGGACGACAATTTGCCATATGCGGAGTTTTCCTACAACAACAGTTATCAAACCAGTTTGAAGATGGCCCCTTACGAAGCTTTGTACGGAAGAAGGTGTAGAACACCGTTGTTATGGGACGAGGTTGGAGATCATCAGTTGTTTGGACCAGATTTGATTAAGGAGTCTGAACAGAAAGTGAGGCTGATTCGCGATAGGCTCAAGGTAGCCCAGTCCAGGTAGAAGAGTTATGCTGATTCTAAACGAAAGGAGACAGTTCATGAAGCCAGAGACCGAGTGTATCTTCGGGTATCACCACTTCGAGGAGTGAAGCGCTTTGGAGTTAAGGGAAAGCTAGCGCCCCGTTTTATCGGACCATACAGAGTTTTGGAACGTATGGGAGAAGTTGCCTACAAGCTGGAATTGCCCGAAGGATTGTCAGGAGTTCATGATGTATTTCACGTTTCCCAGTTGAAGAAGTGCCACGCAGAGATGGGAAATCCTAAGCAACTCAAAGACCCTCGGAGAGAGTTGGGGATTTTCTCGATTTTTCATATTTGATTTCCATCAAATAATAAAACGAGGATTTGTGGTTTTAATTATTTTCTCTCCGGAAAAATATTTCAGTTAAAAATCAATGAGAGGAGAAAATATGACTTCTCCAAAACTATTGAAATATTGGAGGAAAAATATTAAAATCATATATTGGATTTTATCCGGATTTTTATTTGCAATTTTAATTGCATTAAATTTTTTTGCACGTTTTCAAAACTGCATTTTTGTGTCAAAAATGTTCACCCTGTTGTAATTATTTTAACTAGACGGGGAAAATTTGTTTTAACTTTTTTGGATTTTTATTTATTTTTCTATGAATTTTTCTCGGCGGAATGTTAAAAAAAAACGCGCGCCGCGCCCGACCGGGCCGAGGCCCAGCCGCGCG
>NC_057814.1:441790439-441813586 GCF_018294505.1 Triticum aestivum | reverse complement strand
TTAAAAAAAACCCTAGATCGGTTTATTTTCTTCGGTTTTATTATTTAGTGAACGTTCACCGACCCGTTCGTTTTAACGAACGTGTTCGTCGGATTTTCTCTGTTAACGAACGTCTGTTCTTTAACCGTTCGTCAGTTTTTCTTTTTGTCGGATTTTTCCCGATTATTTCAGATCTCGATTTCTGATCGGATCTTCGTTTTCGTTTAACTTTTCGCTCGTATATCGGAATCAGGCGATTCAAGCGCCTAGAGTTTCGTCTCGAAATTTTCTTTCCGTTTAACCTACTCAAACAAGTTTTTTCTTCTGTAAAATTTGACCTAGATCCAGATTAGTAAACGAAGCTTGTTTTTTTCGCCGTTTGACTTTCGTTGCTTCGTTCGAGTTGATTCTTTTTGCAAACCGGAGTTCTTAAGTTGAACTTTTTGGTTGGATCTTTCATTCGAGTTTTACCTATGCATTAGATGAGTACTTATTGTTTGCTTGTTTGTTTGCGATAGAGTACCCGGAGTGCGCCGCTTGTTACTTCGAATCGCTAGGTTTCGCGGATCATCAGCAAGGCAAGTAACACTTTGATCATACCTTCCATACCCAGTTTTTATTGCATTAGATCAATCCCTCAAACATTGCATGATTAGGATCTAATTAAATTGTGGGTATTGGGAAGTAGTTGAGGTAGTACCTATTGCCCTGTTTATTATCAAACCCTTGGGAGTTACTTCTACGTTTGCTATTATATTGCCATGCTATGCTTGTAGACGTGGATTGGGTTTGAGAGATTTCCATGACAGATGTGAGATTGTTAATTAATGGTTTACTTAAGGTGGCAACTAAAACTCACATCTGGGTGGATTGAGGTACCTGGGTATTCCAGGATTGCCTGTTTTTCTTTTGGACCGCCACCCAGGTTCAAAGGGATCATAAGATTATTCATGCTAGAAACTTCCGTGTGCAGCCGCAAGCTATTATGGGCTCTAGCATAGTTGATTAAGTTGTGTGAACTCTTACAGTGGTAGACTAGCAGATGTAGGGGAGAGTAGGTGTAACTGTCTACCCATACGTAAGGTGCAAACACTTCTGAAAGACTGTGTCTCGGTCATCCGTTACTCAAACACCATGTAGTGCGAGTAATCCAACGGAGGAGATCGAGTCTTGTGGGGAAAAGTGCACAAACCTCTGCAGAGTGTACAAACTAATCATGGTTAGCCGTGTCCCCGGTTATGGACAATTTGAGTATCTAGTACCTGGATTATCATGTGAATCTCATCATGTTACTTTAATTAATTTTGTTGGGTTAATGATGATACTTAATTGGGATTGAGATGCTGTCAACCATCTCAATGTTCAACAACCACCATGATAGTTAAATAAAATTTATTCCTTTGCAGTAGGGAAAAATTGGCTTTTCGCAAAAATGTAACCATAGAGCTTTCCACCAGCCATATATGCATGTAGTATAGCATCATTATGTTCATTATTCTCTATGTGTTATTTTGCCAGCATATTCCATGTGCTGACCCGTTTTCGGGCTGCAACGTTTCATGTTGCAGACTTTTCAGACGACGAGTAATGTGCCTTAGGTCGTGGTCTTATACTCAGTGATGCCGTTGGAGTTGATGGACTCACTTATCTTCCAAGTCTTCCGCTGTTATCGTATTTAGATGGCCTTAAGCCATATTTATCATACTTATTATCTTTGGAGATATTCGATGTAATAAGTGTGTGATTGCTACTCTGTTATAAATCCTCCATTTGTACTGTGCGTGTCAGCATTACTGATCCAGGGATGACACTGGTGCACAGCAGCACAGACTATTTGAGGTCTGGTCGCTACAACCGGGAGGTTACCGGAACTCCCCAGTAAGTGTATGGGCCTTATTGGGCCATAGTGGAGAGAGAGAGGAGGCCAGGGCAGGCCGCGCGCCCCCTCCCCCTCTGGTCCGAATTGGACTAGGAGGGGGGCGACGCCCCCCTTTCCTTCCTTCCTCTCTCCCCCTTCCTTCTCTCCTAGTCCAACTAGGGAAGGGGGTAATCCTACTCCGAGTGGGAGTAGGACTCCTCCAGGGCGCACCATAGGAGGGCCGTCGCTCCTCCCTCCTCCACTCCTTTATATACGGGGGAGGGGGCACCCCATAAACACACAAGTTGATCATTGATCTCTTAGCCGTGTGCGGTGCCCCCCTCCACCATAATCCACCTCGGTCATATCGTTGTAGTGCTTAGGCGAAGCCCTGCGCCGGTAGCTTCATCATTACCGTCATCATGCCGTCGTGTCGACGAAGCTCTCCCTGGAAGCTCTACTGGATCGTGAGTTCATGGGACGTCGCCGAGCTGAACGTGTGCAGATCGCGGAGGTACCGTACGTTCGGTACTAGGATCGGTCAATTGTGAAGACGTACGACTACATCAACCACGTTGTCATAACGCTTCCGCTTTCGGTCTACGAGTGTACATGGACAACACTCTCCCCTCTCGTTGCTATGCATCACCATGATCTTGCGTGTGCGTAGGATATTTTTTCAAATTACTACGTTCCCAACAGTGGCATCCGAGCCAGGTTTATGCGTAGATGTTATATGCACGAGTAGAACAAAAGTGAGTTGTGGGTGATACTAGTCATACTGCTTACCAGCATGTCATACTTTGATTCGGCGGTATTGTTGGATGAAGCGGCCCAAACCGACATTACGTGTACGCTTACGCGAGACTGGTTCTACCGACGTGGTTCGCACACAGGTGGTTGGCGGGTGTCAGTTTCTCCAACTTTAGTTGAATCGAGTATGGCTACGCCCGGTCCTTGTGAAGGTTAAAACAACACATACTTGACGAAATATCGTTGTGGTTTTGATGCGTATGTAAGAACGGTTCTTTCTCAGCCCGTAGCAGCCACGTAAAACTTGCAACAACAAAGTAGAGGACGTCTAACTTATTTTTGTAGGGCATGTTGTGATTTGATACCGTCAAGACACGATGCTAAATTTTATTGTATGAGATGATCATGTTTTGTAATGGAGTTATCGGCAACTGGCAGGAGACATATGGTTGTCGCTTTATTGTATGAAATGCAATCGCCATGTAATTGCTTTACTTTATCACTAAGCAGTAGCGATAGTCGTAGAAGCAATAGTTGGCGAGACAAGAACGATGCTACGATGGAGATCAAGGTGTCGCGCCAGTGACGATGGTGATCATGACGGTGCTTTGGAGATGGAGATCAAAGGCACAAGATGATGATGGCCATATCATATCACTTATATTGATTGCATGTGATGTTTATCCTTTATGCATCTTATTTTGCTTAGATCGAGGGTAGCATTATAAGATGATCTCTCACTAAATTTGAAGTTATAAGTGTTCTCCCTAAGTATGCACCGTTGCGAAAGTTCGTCGTGCCGAGACACCACGTGATGATCGGGTGTGATAAGCTCTACGTTCACATACAATTGGTGCAAGCCAGTTTGGCACATGCAGAATACTCGGGTTAAACTTGACGAGCCTAGCGTATGCAGATATGGCCTCGGAACACTGAGACCGAAAGGTCGAGCGTGAATCATATAGTAGATATGATCAACATAGCGATGTTCACCATTGAAAACTACTCCATCTCACGTGATGATTGGACATGGTTTAGTTGATATGGATCACATGATCACTTAGATGATTAGAGGGATGTCTATCTAAGTGGGAGTTCTTAAGTAATTTGATTAATTGAACTTAATTTATCATGAACTTAGTACCTGATAGTATTTTGCATGTCTATGTTGTTGTAGATAGATGGCCCGTGCTGTTGTTCCGTTGAATTTTAATGCGTTCCTTGAGAAAGCTAAGTTGAAAGATGATGGTAGCAACTACACGGACTGGGTCCGTAACTTGAAGATTATCCTCATTGCTGCATAGAAGAATTACGTCCTAGAAGCACCGCTAGTGCCAAACCTGCTGCAGCAGCAACGCCAGATGTTATGAACGTCTGGCAGAGCAAAGCTGATGACTACTCGATAGTTCAGTGTGCCATGCTTTACGGCTTAGAACCGGGACTTCAACGACGTTTTGAACGTCATGGTGCATATGAGATGTTCCAGGAGTTGAAGTTAATATTTCAAGCAAATGCCCGGCTTGAGAGATATGAAGTCTCCAATAAGTTCTACAGCTGCAAGATGGAGGAGAATAGTTCTGTCAGTGAGCATATACTCAAAATGTCTAGGTATAACAATCACTTGATTCAACTGGGAGTTAATCTTCCGGATGATAGTGTCATTGACAGAATTCTTCAATCACTGCCACCAAGCTACAAGAGCTTCGTGATGAACTATAACATGCAAGGGATGGATAAGACAATTCCCGAGCTCTTCGCAATGCTAAAGGTTGCGGAGGTAGAAATCAAGAAGGAGCATCAAGTGTTGATGGTCAACAAGACCACCAGTTTCAAGAAAAAGGGTAAAGGGAAGAAGGGGAACTTCAAGAAGAACGGCAAGCAAGTTGCTACTCAAGTGAAGAAGCCCAAGTCTGGACCTAAGCCTGAGACTGAGTGCTTCTACTACAAAGGGACTAGTCACTGGAAGCGGAACTGCCCCAAGTATTTGGCGGATAAGAAGGATGGCAAGGTGAACAAAGGTATATGTGATATACATGTTATTGATGTGTACCTTACTAATGCTCACGGTAGTGCCTAGGTATTTGTCGGATGTGGGGTTCCGGCAAACCCTTAAGGTTCGAACACTGGGGTGCGCGCGAAGTCTTTCCCTCCTACCGATCTACGCCCTAGCTCGCTAAGATCTCGCGGATGAACCCGACGAACTCGCAACACAGAAAGACACGAGATTTATACTGGTTCGGGCCACCGTTGTGGTGTAATACCCTACTCCAGTGTGGTGGTGGTGGATTGCCTCTTGGGCTGATGATGAACAGTACAAGGGAAGAACAGCCTCCTGAGGTTGTGGTGTTCTTGTGGCTAGGCTCTCGATTGGGTTGGATCAAGCTAAGATGAGATGCCCCTACTACGGTAGCTAACTCTACTTATATAGGCCCTGGTCCTCTTCCCAAATAATGAGCGGGAAGGGAGCCAACAACGGCGGGCAAGTTTGAAGGGGGACAACGAGTACAAGCTGTCCTGACAAAAGTGGTCTTCGCCTGCGAAAAGCTCTGGTGGTGATGCCGTCTTGGGCTCCACGATGACCTCCGTCTTGCCGTCCTCCTGGTCTTGGTCTCGTTGCACCAATATAGCAACCTTTGCATGATGCCTTGGTACTCTTCGCCTGCGCTGGCCTCCTTAGCACCAAAGAGGAAACAAGGACGCTGCGCGCGCTGGCGCCCGCCTGGTGCCGTTCGTCATGGCTCACGTCACGAGAGCCTCGTGAGGTTTTGCCCCGCCTTGATATCTCCGCTCCTCGTGAGCCTGCCTGGCTAGGCCACTCCAGAGGAGGTCTTGCATCGTTCTCCTCGCGAGACTCGGACCCTCGTGAAGGTCTTGGATGCCTTGTTGATGAAGATGGGCCGTACGACCTGCTGGCTTAGCCACGCCGTGGGCCGCAGGCAGGCAAGTCTGGGGACCTCCATTCCCAGAACGCCGACAGTAGCCCCCGGGCCCAAGGTGCGCTCGGGCTTGGCCTCGCGGCGAAGCCAAGGGTCAAGTTCGGAGCACCACGGGCCCCAAAAGCCTGCGGCATCGGTCGACGCGTGGCGGTTGATTGAACGTGGGCGTCTCCGTTTCCCCACGCTTCCTCGGCAGCCGCTTGACCTGACAAAAGGCTGGCGCAGGCAGCACTTGCCTTCATTGCTTCTTCCTTGCCTCGCTCCAGATCCCCTTTCTTGCTCCTCGCCACCGCTACCTCCAGATCCGCTCCAATCTCATCCTGCACCCGCGACCCATGGCACCGCGCAAAGTCAAGACTTCCTCAGCACCGGCTTGGTATGAGCCGGCCCTTGAGGCGCCCACCGTTACGGAGAAAAGCCTTGCCTCCGTGCGCCTGTTAACGGCGGGCGAGAGCAATGAGTGGGGGGCGACCGAGCTCCGTCTTGCCTCCGACGTGCCGGAGCCCGAGGGAAGCATCTTCTTCCCCTTCTTCTCGAGCGGTGTCGCCGTCGGGTTGGTTCCCCCTTCTCTGATTTCTTTTATGAAGTCCTCGACCACTACAGTCTGCAGGCACTGCATCTCCATCCCAACTCTGTCCTCCTCCTGTCCATCTTCGCCTACTACTGTGAGGCGTACCTGGGCGTGATGCCGTCCATGGCGTTGCTTCGCCATTTCTTCTTCCTTCGTGTCAGCGAGGGTCACATCTCCGGATGCGCTAACTTCGTCGCATGCGGCAAGGCCAACTCGATCTCGAGCACCGGGAAGAGGGCCGACAACATCCGATCCAAATGGGTCATGATGGATGCCCAATGTGCCGATCCGCGCCTGGCGTTGCCGACGGAGGCGCCCCGGCAGGGCAAGGGGTGGCCCAACATAGAGCTTGTCAACGAGCGGGCATCGTCAGTGTTGGGGCAGATGATGACCGACCGAAGCCGGGCAACGCGAGGGAGGCCAAGATAACAGGGGCGATGCTCCTGAGGGAGTTCTTGATGCTGCGGGTTGCCCCACTCCAGGCGCGCGCGCCCCCTCTGGGAGCTTGAAGAAGAGGAGAACCAGACCCGCATGAGGCCAGAGGACCTGCCTGGTGATGAATTGGACGCCGTCCTGTGCCTCATAGTCGGGGACAACCAGGAGTACCCGCCTAGCGCCTTCGTTCCCCTGTTCCAACGCAGGGACCGGGAGGAATTCGTCGCCTCCAGGCCGACTTTTGATGCGCGCGGGCTGGTGCCCCCGGCGCTTCCGGGAGCTCCTACGGCGCAGAAACCAGTGGAGGTGTCTTCTGGCGAGTCCCGTGAAGAGGGGGAAGAGGAGGTGGACTCGGAGAAGACCCTGGAAGAGGTGGGGGAGACTTCCCCTCTGAGCAACGCCGAGATTCTCTGCGCCCTTCCTGATGATGCCGAGTCTGATGCCTACCAAGGGGAGAGGGAGCAGCCCCTCATCCCGATGAAGGGTAGGTCGTCGCTGGTGGCCCGCGGTGCCGCCTCCACCCTGACACCTCCTGGGGCTGGATCCGGTTCTACTTCTGCACCGCCTGCTGCTGCCGGGACCCGAACGCCTGCCCCTCAGGTCCCGATGCTGTCAGGCTTCAAGCTTCCCAAGCG
This sequence comes from Triticum aestivum, assembly GCF_018294505.1. Taxonomy (NCBI): domain Eukaryota; kingdom Viridiplantae; phylum Streptophyta; class Magnoliopsida; order Poales; family Poaceae; genus Triticum; species Triticum aestivum. The sequence goes on along the minus strand of NC_057814.1, from coordinate 441,806,419 downwards.
GAGGGTGGAGTACTTCGCGGTGGACCGGTAGGTGTCTCGAGCTTCGCTTTATCCCTGCTGGCACTTGTTATTTTCCTGACGCTCGCCCTTGGTTGATCAGGCCGACATCTTCGGCGAAGAAGAGGAAGAAGGATACGACGGCCGTGCCTCCCTCCGCAGAGAAAGGAGGCAGCAGCGCCCGCATCTCCCCAGCCCGGTCGTCCTCGTGGGGCCAAGAGGAACATCACCGCGTGGAATCAGCCCCCATGGCCCCGCTGGCTCCAGAGGTGCCGGCGCTTGGCGCGGCTGACGAGGTCCCATCTGCTCCGGGGTCCGCGGTCTCCCAAGCCCTGGTGATGATGTCGCTCCCTCCCACTGCTGCACCTCCACTCCCTGGTTCTTCTGCTCCTGCTGCTGTCTTGGAGCGCGCCTTTTCGGAGATGACCCAGCTGTAGGCGGATCTCCTGAGCACGGACCCGCGCCTGGTGGTCGGGCGCCTAGAGTTGGCCTCTGGCTGGCTTCACTCCGACCTGGCGGTTCGTGCTGCACTGGGCCAGGATGCTGTGGCTTCCGAGAAGGAGAAGCAAGGAGCCACCAGTGCTGCAGCCGATCGTGAGGCGGCGCTGAAGGACGCCAAGGCCGCCCGTGACCGCTGCCAAGTGCTGGAGGGCGAGTTGCAAAGCCTGCGCGACAAGCACGCCGAAGAGGTACGCTGCCGCCAAGCGAAGGAGGTGGAGATGAAGGCCCGGGAGGAAGCCGTCAAGAACCGTGATGCTGAGCTGGCGGAGCTGGGGAAGAAGCAGGCCGCCGAGCGCAACCGGTTGGAAGAGTTGGAGCAGAAGATGGGGACGAGGGAGGCCGATCTTGATGCCAAGGTGCGACTCCTGGCCGAAGACCGCGTGGCCTTCGCCGATCTCGAGAAGAGATCTCGCAAGGCGCTGAAGACGCTCTACGAGCATGGCCTGGAGAAGCCTCCGGACACCGACAAGGACGGCCCCGCCCAACTGCTTCCTCTCGTGGTGAAGGCGCTTGAGGAGGTCGTTGATGGTCTCGGTCCCATGGCGGAGGCAGAAGCTCGCGTCCTGTCTTCAGCCGCGCCGACTCGCGTCTTTAGCCACCTGCACCTTTGCGACCCCAACGCTTGCCTTGACGAGCTGCTGGAGCCTGCAGCTGAAGATCAATGCGAGGCGGCTGCTGCGGCCGTGCAAGATCAGGTGGGGGCCTTGCTGAGGAAGTTCTGTGGCCTTTTATTCGCTCCTCTATCCGGTGATGTCGTCGACCTTGCAACTGGTGGTGAAGGTGAAGACAAAATTGCTCACGAGGGAGCGCCTTCCGCAGGCGACGGCGACGTCTAGAGGTGACCCGCGGCCATTCTTCCGGTTCCGTTCCTGCGACATGTATCAGGCCTCGTGGAGGCGTTTAGACTTTTCATTTGGTATTGTGAGGACAATATGCTTGTAATATTTGCTTCGAGATTTTGCGATTTCCTTCCTATTTGCTTTGCATTCTGCGTCGGCAGAGCCCGGCCCCGCGCATACCTCAACCGCCATTGGGCCGATCGGAGACCAGGACGGACCAAGGAGTGAGGGGCTACGTGACCAGTTAGGCTCCTGAGTCGCGATGCTCAGGAGTCCCCCTTGACGTGCAAACAGCATATAGGGAGAGTTCGTGGGGATAGATTGATGTTCTACGTCGGCAGAGCCCGGCCCCGCGCATACCTCAACCGCCATTGGGCCGATCGGAGACCAGGACGGACCAAGGAGTGAGGGGCTACGTGACCAGTTAGGCTCCTGAGTCGCGATGCTCAGGAGTCCCCCTTGACGTGCAAACAATTTCCATACCTGCCCTTGCCGAGGCCTCGGGAGGGGTGCGCGATGCCCAGGTCCGGGAGACCTAGTTGGGTGGCGTGCGCTCGGGCGCGACCCGAGCGCAGCCCCCGTGCCCAGCCCCCTCGCGTGGCTCTCCCGAGGGGAGGCGTTGCGGTGAGGCTGGACGCTGAGCTCTGGGCTCCCTGAGGTTGGTATGACCGTGGGGCCGCCCTTAGTTGTTTATCACCAGCGCGGAGCATAGTGCTTCCGCTTGTGCACAAGCATAGCCGCTCCTCGGCAGTGTCGACAGCCAGCGCGGAGCATGGTGCTTCCACTTGGGCGTGGGATGGGGGGCCCCCTCCGGGAGGAGCCCCCGGGGCGTGTACAGCCCCGCCCTGACACGTGGCTTGCACGACAGGGCCGCGAGGTGTATCTGGGCACTCGTGAGCCAGCGCGGGACTCACGAGGCCCTACCTCAAGGAGGGTTGCGCCTGGTCTTGAGTCTTGGTGACTGTATGTCCCTGCAAGGCGGTTAGATGCAAGCGCTCTACGTCCTCAGGTCCTGGCCCTCGAGCGAGCTCAGCCGCCGCTGGTATGCCAGGTCGCGATGTCGTGGTCAAGGCCAGGGGGTGAGGGCTAGAGATCCAGTAAGAGCTCCTGAGTCGCGATGCTCAGGAGCCCCCCTTTTAACGTGCAAGCGAATTGCATAGGATGAACAGACCCGTGGCGGGCGGCGATCGAGGCAGGCAATAGCCGTGAGCAGGTTAAGCATGGAGAGCAGATCAACTTGGATAAATGTAGGAAGATACATGCCACCGGGTCCGGCCCGAGCGGCTTGGGGATGATGCAGCCCGAGGGGCGCCCCCACCAGGGTAAGTTAAAGACATAAGCAAAAGGGATACATGCCACATGGACGGACCCATGTGGCCTGGGAATAATGCAGCCCGAGGGGTGCTCCCAGCTTAAACGAGCTTGGAAGATGTCACCTGGTTCTGTAGACGAAGTAGAGTCGGTGCAGCTGAAGGCATGCGTTGAAGGAACGACTCCTCATGAGCCACCGGGACCCTGAGCCTCGGGAGGCTCTGGGGGTTCGGGAGGTTCCCTGAAGACCGTCTCCATCTCCTCCAGGACGGCATGGTACCTGGCCTCCTGAGCCGCCAGGACACGCCGCAAGTCGCGTTGATAGGCTGACGCCACGCTCGGCAAGCCGAAGGGCATGCGAACGTAGCTGTGAGGCGGTCCCTCGCAGCGGCCAACACGCGATGGCTAGAAGCGCTCCTGAGATGCGGCCCTGTTGAGCCTGGGAACGTCGATGCAGACACGCAGCCCAGCATCCTCGCCAGGATGCGGAGCTGCGCCTCATGAGCGGCTGTCGCCACGCATGGCTCTTGCTTCCTGCAGTTCCTGGGTGGTCTTGGTGATGAACTCCTGAGTGGTGGGCACTTCTTGCCCTGTGCTCTCCTGAGGAACATGTGCTGCGAAGCACGCTTCCAAGTGGTGCCCAAGCGCCTCCCTCGTGAGGTTGGCAAGGTCTGAGGCCCTCCAGAAGAGGGCCCCCGAGCCCTGCCTGAGGAGGGCGTCGGGCGCGCCTTCCTATGCAATGGAGGGAGGCGCCCCTGGAGCGGGCGCTGATCCTGATGAGGCTCCTGCTGCGGCGCCATCCTCCTGAGGTCCTACGCGGCGCGGTTGCTTCTTCTTGGGGATGGCCTCCGGAGGGCCTTCATTTCTGCTATCGGGGTCGTCGATTGCTGCGGCTTGAAAGGCGTGCTAGAGGGAGCACACCGCATCCCTCTCCTCACACGGGACCGTGATGATTCCTCCACTTCCTGGCATCTTGAGAACGTTGTAGCCATGATGAGTGACTGCCATGAACTTGGCCAGGGCTGGATACCCGAGGATGGCATTGTACGACAGGCGGATGTGCGCGACGTCGAAGTCGATGAGCTCGGTGCGGTAGTTCTTGCGCTCCCCGAAGGTGACAGGTAGGCGGACCTGCCCTATCGGTGTGGTGGAATCGTCGGTCACTCCTGAGAAAGGCTTGGTGGGCTGGAGCTGTTCATATGGCACTTGGAGGTTGTCGAACGTGTCGACGGACAGGACGTTGAGCCCTGCGCCACCGTCGATGAGGGTCTTGGTGACCTGCACATTGCTGATGACTGGGGAACACAGCATAGGGAGGGCGCCAGCGGTGGCTGCGCACTTGAGATGATCCGCCGAGTTGAAGGTGATGGCGCATTGGGACCACCTGAGCGGGCGCATGGCTTCGAGCTTGGGGAGCACCGCGTTCACCTCGCGAGCGAACTATTTGAAGATGCGCTGAGAGGCTAGGGCCTGGGCTCCGCCCAAGATGCAGGCGATTGCGCGCGGCTCCTGGAAGCCCCCAGCCCCCTCGTCCTGGTGGTGGTCATTGTTCCTTCTTGGTGGCGGTAGCGGGGGAAGACCGGTGTTTACTTGGGGGCGATCCTCACGAGGCGGGTCCCTCCAGGTGCCCTCGCGAGGTTGGTCCTGCCAGCGGTCCTCACGAGGCCGGTTGCGCCACTCCTGGCGCGGGCCACGGTCGTCCCAGCATCCGCCTCCTCGTCCTCTTCCACGGCCGTAGCCCCGGTCGTTGCGCTCGGGGCATCGACCATAGCGTCCTTCCCGTATGGCTCTGAGCTCTTGACAGTCGCTGGTGTTGTGGGTGTTCAGGTTGTGGAAGGCGCAGAATGGTCGGCCGTTCTTGGATGACTCGGGCTGATCTCTGCCCCGCTTGGTGTCGGGCTCCGCTGCGAGCACAACTGCCTCCTTGCGCTTCACGTCTTTGGCCTTGGCCTTCTTCTCCTCCGCTCCCGTGGCTGGCAGCTCGAGGAGAGAAAGGCGCCCCTCCTCAGCTCTTGCGCACTTGGTCGCCAGGTTGAACAGCTCCTGAGATGTGCATAGCTCCTCGTGGATGGCGAGCTCTTCCTTCATCTTGACGTCACGGACGCCATCAGAGAACGCGGAGATGATGGCTTCGTACCTGACCTTGGGGATCTTGAGGCGGGTGTTGTTGAAGCGCTGGATGTACTTCTGGAGGGTCTCTCCTGGTTGCTGCTTGATGCGGCGCAGGTCACCCGCAGCTGGCGGGCGGTCGCGAGTGCCCTGGAAGTTGGCGACGAAGCGGTCGCGCATCTCGTCCCAGGAGGAGATCGAGCCATGCTGCAGGTTCAGGAGCTAGGAGCGAGCTCCATCCTTGAGAGCCATGGGAAACCAGTTCGCCATGAATTTTTCATCGCCGTTGGCCGCTTCGATGCTCAGCTCATAGAGCTACAGGAACTCCGCGGGGTCGGCGGTGCCGTCGTAGCGACGAGGCAGATCCGGCTTGAACTTGCCTGGCCACGCGACGCTACGCAGCTCGGGGGTGAAGGCGCGGCAGCCAGCCATGGTTGCCGGGGCCCGCTTTGGAGGTGGAGCTTGGTCTTGACGAGGTCCGCGCTGCGCCGCTGCGGGCGGTGCGCGGTCTTGGCGAGGTGGCGCGGGCAGCGCAGGTGCAGCTTCTCGCGGCCGCGGGATTTCTTTGCAGCTTCTCTCTTCGCGCGCGGGCGCCGGGCGCGGCGGATCACGCCACAGAGCCGCGCGCCTTGGTGCCAAGGCGCCGTCTTGGGGCTGAGGTGGTGGAGGCACGCCATGAGCCCCGTCACCCGCGGATGCTTGAGGAGGAGGCAGAGAGTGGGACGGCGCCGGAGAGCCCCCTGCGGCGCGGACGAGCTCGGCGACGCGGTCGAGCCACTCCTCGTAGAGGTCATCGACGGGGCGGTAGCGCAGGAGCTCGTTCGCCGCGAGGAGCGTGGCCCGTGCCTCCATGGGAGCGCGGTGTGCGTGAGACGAAGAACCGGCAGGGGTGAGTGATGGAGTAGCGGTGCGGCCGTCCTGCCGGACCGAAGGATGCAGCGAGGACGCATGTTGCTCGTTCCCCCCGGGCCGGTGGCAGCGTTGGCGGCGGGAGACGGAGAATGACGTGGTGGCCCGCCAACGGGAGCTGTCTGAGCGACGCGAGCGGTGAGGGCAGCCCGGCGCTCAGCTCGAGCACGGCGAGCGTCCGCCATGGAGACGACGGAGCGATGGAGCAACGAACTGGTGGAAGGGAAGCTACGGCGCACCCCTACCTGGCGCGCCAAATGTTGGATGTGGGGTTCCGGCAAACCCTTAAGGTTCGAACACTGGGGTGCGCGCGAAGTCTTTCCCTCCTACCGATCTACGCCCTAGCTCGCTAAGATCTCACGGATGAACTCGACGAACTCGCAACACAGAAAGACACGAGATTTATACTGGTTCGGGCCACCGTTGTGGTGTAATACCCTACTCCAGTGTGGTGGTGGTGGATTGCCTCTTGGGCTGATGATGAACAGTACAAGGGAAGAACAGCCTCCTGAGGTTGTGGTGTTCTTGTGGCTAGGCTCTCGATCGGGTTGGATCAAGCTAAGATGAGATGCCCCTACTATGGTGGCTAGCTCTACTTATATAGGCCCTGGTCCTCTTCCCAAATAATGAGCGGGAAGGGAGCCAACAACGGCGGGCAAGTTTGAAGGGGGACAACGAGTACAAGCTGTCCTGACAAAAGTGGTCTTCGCCTGCGAAAAGCTCTGGTGGTGATGCCGTCTTGGGCTCCACGATGACCTCCGTCTTGCCGTCCTCCTGGTCTTGGTCTCGTTGCACCAATATAGCAACCTTTGCATGATGCCTTGGTACTCTTCGCCTGCGCTGGCCTCCTTAGCACCAAAGAGGAAACAAGGACGCTGCGCGCGCTGGCGCCCGCCTGGTGCCGTTCGTCATGGCTCACGTCACGAGAGCCTCGTGAGGTTTTGCCCCGCCTTGATATCTCCGCTCCTCGTGAGCCTGCCTGGCTAGGCCACTCCAGAGGAGGTCTTGCATCGTTCTCCTCGCGAGACTCGGACCCTCGTGAAGGTCTTGGATGCCTTGTTGATGAAGATGGGCCGTACGACCTGCTGGCTTAGCCACGCTGTGGGCCGCAGGCAGGCAAGTCTGGGGACCCCTGTTCCCAGAACGCCGACAGTATTTGATACTAGTTCTGTTGCTAATATTTGCAACTCGAAACAGGGACTAGGATTAAGCGAAGATTGACTAAGGACGAGGTGATGATGCGCGTGGGAAATGGTTCCAAAGTCGATGTGATCGTAGTCGGCAAGCTACCTCTACATCTACCTTCGGGATTAGTTTTAGACCTGAATAATTTTTATTTGGTGCCAGCGTTGAGCATGAACATTATATCTGGATCTTGTTTGATGCGAGACAATTATTCATTTAAATCAGAGAATAATGGTTGTTCTATTTATATGAGTAATATCTTTTATGGTCATGCACCCTTGAAGAGTGGTCTATTTATATTGAATCTCGATAGTAGTGATACACATATTCATAATATTGAAGCCAAAAGATGCGGAGTTGATAATGATAGTGCAACTTATTTGTGGCACTGCTGTTTAGGTCATATTGGTGTAAAGCGCATGAAGAAACTCCATTCTGATGGACTTTTGGAATCACTTGATTATGAATCACTTGGTACTTGCGAACCATGCCTCATGGGCAAGATGACTAAAACTCCATTCTCTGGAACAATGGAGCGAGCAACAGATTTGTTGGAAATCATACATACTGATGTATGTGGTCCAATGAATGTTGAGGCTCGCGGCGGGTATCGTTATTTTCTCACCTTCACAGATGATTTGAGCAGATATGGGTATATCTACTTGATGAAACATATGTCTAAAACATTTTAAAAGTTCAAAGAATTTCAGAGTGAAGTGGAAAATCATCGTAACAAGAAAATAAAGTTTCTACGATCTGATCGTGGAGGAGAATATTTGAGTTATGAGTTTGGTCTTCATTTGAAACAATGCGGAATAGTTTCGGAACTCACGCCACCTGGAACACCACAGCGTAATGGTGTGTCCGAACGTCGTAAGCGTACTTTACTAGATATGGTGCAATCTATGATGTCTCTTACCGATTTACCGCTATCGTTTTGGGGTTATGCTTTAGAGACAGCTGCATTCACGTTAAATAGGGCACCATCTAAATTCATTGAGACGACGCCTTATGACCTGTGGTTTGGCAAGAAACCAAAGTTGTCGTTTCTTAAAGTTTGGGGCTGCGATGCTTATGTGAAAAAGCTTCAACCTAATAAGCTCGAACCCAAATCGGAGAAATGTGTCTTCAACCCGAAGGAGACTGTTGGGTACATGTTCTATCACAGATCCGAAGGCAAGATATTCGTTGCTAAGAATGGATCCTTTCTAGAGAAGGAGTTTCTCTCGAAAGAAGTGAGTGGGAGGAAAGTAGAACTTGACGAGATAACTGTACCTACTCCCTTATTGGTAAGTAATTCATCACAGAAATTTGTTCCTGTGACTCCTACACCAATTAGTGAGGAAGCTAATGATGATGATCATGTAACTTCAGATCAAGTTACTACCGAACCTCGTCGGTCAACCAGAGTAAGATCCGCACCAGAGTCGTATGGTAATCCTATTCTGGAGGTCATGTTACTTTACCATGACAAACCTACGAACTATGAGGAAGCGATGATGAGCCCAGATTCCGCAAAATGGCTTGAGGCCATGAAATCTGAGATGGGATCCATGTATGAGAACAAAGTGTGGACTTTGGATGACTTGCCCGATGATCGGCAAGCCATCGAGAATAAATGGATCTTCAAGAAGAAGACTGACGCTGATGGTAATGTTACTGTCTACAAAGCTTGACTTGTTGCGAAAGGTTTTCGACAAGTTCAAGGAGTTGACTACGATGAGACTTTCTCACCCATAGCGATGCTTAAGTCCATCCGAATCATGTTAGCAATTGCCGCATTTTATGATTATGAAATTTGGCAAATGGATGTAAAGACTGCATTCCTGAATGGATTTCTGGAAGAAGTGTTGTATATGATGCAACCTGAAGGTTTTATCAATCCAAAGGATGCTAACAAAGTGTGCAAGCTCCAGGGATCCATCTATGGACTGGTGCAAGCATCTCGGAGTTGGAATAAACATTTTGATAGTGTGATCAAAGCATATGGTTTTATACAGACTTTTGGAGAAGCCTGTATTTACAAGAAAGTGAGTGGGAGCTCTGTAGCATTTCTAATATTATATGTGGATGACATATTGTTGATTGGAAATGATATAGAATTTCTGGATAGCATAAAAGCATACTTGAATAAAAGTTTTTCAATGAAAGACCTCGGTGAAGCTGCTTATATATTGGGCATCAAGATCTATAGAGATAGATCAAGACGCTTAATTGGACTATCACAAAGCACATACCTTGATAAAGTTTTGAAAAAGTTCAAAATGGATCAAGCAAAGAAAGGGTTCTTGCCTGTGCTACAAGGTGTGAAGTTGAGTCAGACTCAATGCCCAACCACTGCAGAAGATAGAGAGAGAATGAAAGGTGTTCCCTATGCTTCAGCCATAGGCTCTATCATGTATGCAATGCTCTGTAGCAGACCTGATGTGTGCCTTGCTATTAGTTTAACAGGGAGGTACCAAAGTAATCCAGGAGTGGATCACTGGACAGCGGTCAAGAACATCCTTAAATACCTGAAAAGGACTAAGGATATGTTTCTCGCTTATGGAGGTAACAAAGAGCTCGTCGTAAATGGTTACGTCGATGCAAGCTTTGACACTGATCCGGATGACTCTAAGTCACAAACCGGATACGTGTTTATATTGAACGGTGGAGCTGTCAGTTGGTGCAGTTCTAAGCAAAGCGTCGTGGCGGGATCTACGTGTGAAGCGGAGTACATAGCTGCTTCGGAAGCAGCAAATGAAGGAGTCTGGATGAAGGAGTTCATATCCGATCTAGGTGTCATACCTAGTGCATCGGGTCCAATGAAAATCTTTTGTGACAATACTGGTGCAATTGCCTTGGCAAAGGAATCCAGATTTCACAAGAGAACCAAGCACATCAAGAGACGCTTCAATTCCATCCGCGATCAAGTCAAGGAGAGAGACATAGAGATTTGCAAGATACATACGGATCTGAATGTTGTAGACCCGTTGACTAAGCCTCTCTCACGAGCAGAACATGATCAGCACCAAGACTCCATGGGTGTTAGAATCATTACTGTGTAATCTAGATTATTGACTCTAGTGCAAGTGGGAGACTGAAGGAAATATGCCTTAGAGGCAATAATAAAGTTGTTACTTATATTTCCTTATATCATGATAAATGTTCATTATTCATGCTAGAATTGTATTAACCGGAAACTTAGTACATGTGTGAATACATAGACAAACAGAGTGTCACTAGTATGCCTCTACTTGACTAGCTCGTTGGATCAAAGATGGTTAAGTTTCCTAACCATAGACATGAGTTGTCATTTGATTAACGGGGTCACATCATTAGAGAATGATGTGATTGACTTGACCCATTCCGTTAGCTTAGCTTTTGATCGTTTAGTATATTGCTATTGCTTTCTTCATGACTTATACATGTTCCTATGACTATGAGATTATGCAACTCCCGAATACCGGAGGAACACTTTGTGTGCTACCAAACGTCACAACATAACTGGGTGATTATAAAGGTGCTCTACAGATGTCTTCGATGGTACTTGTTGAGTTGGCATAGATCAAGATTAGGATTTGTCACTCCGATTGTCGGAGAGGTATCTCTGGGCCCTCTCGGTAATGCACATCACTATAAGCCTTGCAAGCAATGCAACTAATGAGTTAGTTGCGGGATGATGTATTACGATACGAGTAAAGAGACTTGCCAGTAACGAGATTGAACTAGGTATTAAGAAACCGACGATCGAATCTCGGGCAAGTAACATACCGATGACAAAGGGAACAACGTATGTTGTTATGCGGTTTGACCGATAAAGATCTTCGTAGAATATGTAGGAACCAATATGAGAATCCGGGTTCCCCTATTGGTTATTGACCGGGGATGAGTCTTGGCCATGTCTACATAGTTCTCGAACCCGTAGGGTCCGCACGCTTAACGTTCGGTGACGATCGGTATTATGAGTTTATGTGTTTTGATGAACCGAAGGTAGTTCGGAGTCCCGCATATGATCACGGACATAATGAGGAGTCTCTAAATGGTCGAGACATAAAGATCAATATATTGGAAGCCTATATTTGGACATCGGAATAGTTCCGGGTGAATTCGGGAATTTACCGGAGTACCGGGAGGTTACCGGAACCCCCCGGTAAGTGTATGGGCCTTATTGGGCCATAGTGGAGACAGAGAGAGGAGGCCAGGGCAGACCGCGCGCCCCCTCCCCCTCTGGTCCGAATTGGACTAGGAGGGGGGTGGCGCCCCCCTTTCCTTCCTCCCTCTCTCCCCCTTCCTTCTCTCCTAGTCCAACTAGGGAAGGGGGGAATCCTACTCCCAGTGGGAGTAGGACTCCTCGAGGGGGCGCCATAGGAGGGCCGACCCTCCTCCACTCCTTTATATACGGGGGAGGGGCACCCCATAAACACACAAGTTGATCATTGATCTCTTAGCCGTGTGTGGTGCCCCCCTCCACCATAATCCACCTCGGTCATATCGTCGTAGTGCTTAGGCGAAGCCCTGCGCCGGTAGCTTCATCATCACCATCATCACGCCGTCGTGCTGACAAAGATCTCCCTCGAAGCTCTACTGGATCGTGAGTTCGTGGGACGTCGCCGAGCTGAACGTGTGCAGATTGCGGAGGTGCCGTACGTTCGGTACTAGGATCGGTCGATCGTGAAGATGTACGACCACATCAACCGCGTTGTCATAAGGCTTCCGCTTTCGGTCTACGAGGGTACGTGGACAACACTCTCCCCTCTCGTTGTTATGCATCACCATGATCTTTGCGTGTGCGTAGGAATTTTTTTGAAATTACTACGTTCCCAACAAGTACTACAAAACAAGAAATATGATGCTTTGGAACGAAAATTTGATGATATTAGCATCCTGAAGATTGAGATAAAAGCTCTTAACTGGAAACTAGATCACTTGCTTCACTTAATCAATGAATTTATGATGACCCGCAATTATAGGGGATCTATCATAGTCCTTTCGATAAGTAAGAGTGTCGAACCCAACGAGGAGCAGAAGGAAATGACAAGTAGTTTTCAGCAAGGTATTCTCTGCAAGCACTGAAATTATCAGTAACAGATAGTTGTGTGATGAGATAATTCGTAACGGGTAACAAGTAACAAGAGTAACTAAGGTGCAGTGCTACTTCTTGATCTTGCGTTGGTTTTTCCCTTGAAGAGGAAAGGGTGATGCAGCACAGTAGAGATAAGTATTTCCCTCAGTTAAGAACCAAGGTATCAATCTAGTAGGAGAAACGCGCAAGTCCCCAATAGATGCACCTGCACAAACAATCAAACACTTGCACCCAACGTGATAAAGGGGTTGTCAATCCCTTCACGGTCACTTGCAAAGGTGTGATCTGATAGAGATAGATAAAACTAAACAAAAGATAAATATTTTTTGTTTTTTTGGTTTATAGATCTGAAAATAAAAGATTGCAAAATAGTAGATCGGAAACTAATATGATGGAAAATAGACCCGGGGGCCATAGGTTTCACTAGAGGCTTCTCTCATAAAGGCAAATAATACAGTGGGTGAACAAATTACCATCGAGCAATTGATAGAAAAACGCAAAGTTATGACGATATCCAAGGCAATGATTATGCAATATAGGCATCACACAAGTAGACTGCCTGCATCTACAACTATTACTCCACACATCGACCGCTATCCAGCATGCATCTAGAGTATTAAGTTCATAAAGAACGGAGTAACGCCTTAAGTAAGATGACATGATGTAGAGGAATAAACTCAAGCAATATGATGAAAACTCCATCTTTTTATCCTTGATGGCAACAATTCAATACGTGTCTTGCTACCCCTACTTTGTCACTGGGTGAAATCATGCAAGATTTAACCCAAAGCTAAGCACCTCTCCCATTGCAAGAAAATCCAATCTAGTTGGCCAAACCAAACTGATAATTCGAAGAGAAATACAAAGATATCAAATCATGCATATAAGAATTCAGAGAAGATTCAAATAATATTCATAGATAAGCTGATCATAAATCCACAATTCATCGAATGTCGACAAACACACTGAAAAAGAAGATTACATCGAATAGATCTTCAAGAACATCAAGGAGAACATGTTATTGATAATCAAAGAGAGAGAAGAAGCCATCTAGCTACTAGCTATAGACCCGTAGGTCTGTGGTAAACTACACACGCTTCATCGGAAGGGCAACAGAGTTGATGTAGATGCCCTCCATGATCGAGTCCCCCTCCGGCATGATGCCGGAAAAGGCCCAAAGATGGGATCTCACGGGAACAGAAGGTTGCGGGGGTGGAAAAGTGTTTTCGTGGATGCTTCTGAGGGTTTTGGAATATATGTGAATATATAGGAGGAAGAACTAGGCAACGGAGTCACCGAGGGGCCCACAAGGTAGGGGACGCCCTCCCCCCACCTAGAGCGCGCCCTCCACCCTTGTCGCCGCCTCGTGGCTCTTCTGACTTGCACTCCAAGTCCCCTGGGTGTCTTCTGGTCCAAGAAAAATCATCATGAAGTTTTATTCCGTTTGGACTCTGTTTAGTATTCCTTTTCTGCGAAGCTCAAAAACAAGGAAAAAACATAAACTGGCACTGGGCTCTAGGTTAATAAGTTAGTCCCAAAAATAATATAAAATAGTATATTAATGCATATAAAACATCCAAAACAGATAATATAATAGCATGGAACAATCAAAAATTATAGATACGCTGGAGACGTATCAAGCATCCCCAAGCTTAATTCATGCTCGTCCTCGAGTAGGTAAATGATAAAAATATAATTTTTTATGTGGAATGCTACCTAACATATTTATCCATGTAATTTTCTTTATTGTGGCATGAATATTCAGATCCATAAGATTCAAAACAAAAGTTTAATATTGACATAAAACGATAATACTTCAAGCGTACTAATAAAGCAATCATGTCTTCTCAAATAACATGGCCAAAGAAAGCTATCGCTACAAAATCATATAGTCTGGCTATGCTCCATCTTCATCACACAAAGTATTCAAATCATGCACAACCCCGATGACAAGCCAAGCAATTGTTTCATACTTTTGATGTTCTCAAACTTTTTCAACTTTCACGCAATACATGAGCATGAGCCATGGACATAACACTATAGGTGGAATAGAATATGGCGGTTGTGGAGAAGAAAAAAAGAAGGAGATAGTCTCACATCAACTAGGCGTATCAACGGGCTATGGAGATGCCCATCAATAGATATCAATGTGAGTGATTAGGGATTGCCATGCAACAGATGCACTAGAGCTATAAGTTTATGAAAGCTCAAACAGAAACTAAGTTTGTGTGCATCCAACTCGCTTGCTCACGAAGACCTAGGGCAATTTGAGGAAGCCCATCATTGGAATATACAAGCCAAGTTCTATAATGAAAATTTCCCACTAGTATATGAAAGTGATAACATAGGAGACTCTCCATCATGAAGATCATGGTGGTACTTTGAAGCATAAGTGTGGAAAAAGGATAGTAGCATTGCCCCTTCTCTCTTTTCTCTCATTTTTTCACTTTTTTTATTGGTGGGCTTCTTGGCCTCTTTTATTTTTTTGTAAAGTCCGGAGACTCATCCCAACTTGTGAGGGAATCATAGCTTCCATCATCCTTTCCTCACATGGGACAATGCTCTAATAATGATGATCATCACACTTTTATTTACTTGCAACTCAAGAATTAAAACTCGGTACTTAGAAAAAAAATATGACTCTATATGAATGCCTCCGGCGGTGTACCGGGATGTGCAATGATCTAGCGTAGCAAATGACATCAAAAAACGGACAAGCCATGTAAACATCATGCTAGCTTTCTTACAATCATGCAAAGCAATATGACAATGATGGAGCGTGTCATAATAAAACGGAACGATGGAAAGTTGCATGGCAATATATCTCGAAATGGCTATGGAAATGCCATAATAGGTAGGTATGGTGGCTGTTTTGAGGAAGGTAAAAGGTAGGTGTAAGGTACCGGAAAAATTTGTGTGGTACTAGAGAGGCTAGCAATGGTGGAAGGGTGAGAGTGCGTATAATCCACGGACTCAACATTAGTCATAAAAAGCTCACATACTTATTGCAAACATCTATTAGTCATTGAAACAAAGTGTTGGGAATCGTTGCATGGAAAACAAAAAAAATTCTACGCACATGCAGTGATCTATCCATGGAGATGCATAGCAACGAAGGGGGAGAGTGTGTCTACGTACCTTCGTAGACCGTACGGAAGCGTTTAACAATGCGGTTGATGTAGTCGAACTTCTTCACGCTCCAACCGATCAAGTACCGAACGTACGACACCTCCACGTTCTGCACACGTTCAGCTCGGTGACGTCCTCTGCCTTCTTGATCCAGCAAGATGGCGAGGTAGTAGATGAGTTCCGGTAGCACGACGTCGTGGTGACCGTGATGGTGAAGTGATCTCCGTAGGGCTTCGCCTAAGCACTACGAAAATATGACCGGGGGTGTAAACGGTGGAGGGGGGCGCCGCACATGGCTATGCAATTGTGTGTGGTGTGCTAGGCGCCCCTCTCCTCATATATATAGGTGGGAGGGAGAGGGGAAAGGCCACGGGGCACCCCAATGTAACACCCCGCATGTAACTTGCCATATTTGTTACTCCGACTCTTGCCATTTCCGTTAATGTGATATGTTTTTCCCTCCGTTGTCGGGTTTTGTCTTTCGTTTTGTATTTTGTCATGTCATGCATTTTCTTATCATGTCATCATGTGCATTGCATTCGCATACGTGTTTGTCTCATGCATCCGAGCATTTTTCCCGTTGTCCGTTTTCCAATCCGGCGCTCCTATCTCCTCCGGTGCACCCCTCTAGTTTTCTTTCGTGTGCGTGTGTCAAACTTTCTCGGAATGGACCGAGGCTTGTCTAGCGGTTTTATTATACCACCCGGAGTCTACCGGTCAAGTTTCGTTCCATTCGGAGGTCGTTTGGTACTCCAACGGTTAACCGGGCCTCCGCTATGTCCATTTGAGTGTCCAGCAAAAACCCCCTCCAAAACCAGCCCAAAACCCACCAAACTCTCTTCCATGCTCTAGGTCGTTCGATCACGATCGTGTGGGCGAAAACCGCACCTCATTTGGAGCCTCCTAGCTCCCTCTACCTATTTATATGTGGGCAT
>NC_057814.1:441781659-441789858 GCF_018294505.1 Triticum aestivum | reverse complement strand
GCCGCGCCACCCCGCCTCCGCCGCCCGTGCCACGGCGCCTCGCCGGCCTCCTTCTCGCCGGCCGGAGCCCGAGCTCCTCCGGGTCTCCCCGCCGGCGCGCCTCTGCCGCCGAGCTCGGCTCGATCTGGATCCCCAAGCCCGCGTTGACTTCGCCCCCCTCGAGGTTGTTTTTTTGCCCAAGTCCTCAATAATTCTCAGTATCTTGCTCTGTTCGAGATGCCGTAACTTTGTGCATGTAGCTCCGATTCGCGCGTATAATATGTCAAATTGTTCGTCTCGTGATGCTCTTCATTTTGTTCAATTGCACCATTTTCATTAGAGGTCATCTTGATGCCCAAATCCTCGTTGGAAGAGGGCTAGTTGCTGTTAAATCTCTGATTCTCATCAGAACTTGGAGATTTGTCATTTTTGTATCATTTAATCTGTGCATCTTTTGAGCATGAGCTCTACATGTGTTTTGAATTATGCCATGCCATCTTTCCATTGGTATAGTCCATGTATTTTTGTGATCTCTGTGGTGACTAGCACAAGCATGCAAAGTAGGCCCCGTAATATTTCTGATTTCAGGGACTTAGTGTTTTCTCTAAGTCCTTGTCTGCTGTAATTTTGTTGCCATGTAAACTTGATGCTACAGAGAGATCCATGCATATTTTGGAGATGTTAAGTAAGGATGTTTTGCAGCTATAGTTGTAATTGATCCATTCCTGCAATTGTTTGCAATATTTTTGCCAAGCTTATTGTAGTTGATCCATACATGCTAAGTAATATTTCTTGCCATGGATAGCTTCATAAACATGCCATCTTGCTGTAGGTATGCTTGGTTTGTCATGCATTGCTCTGTAGTGAGTGCATCAAGCTCACAAAGAGGCCTACATATTAATATTTTTGCCATGCTCTGTTCTCTGCCAAGTCTGAAACCTGATAACGAAACTTGCTATGTTTACATGCTTTCCATCATATCTTCTGGTCCTTTTTGGTTTATGGTCAGTAAGGGACTTTTGTCATGTGCATTTAGTAGAACACTACCATGCCTTGTTTTGCTATGTTAAGTTCCTGTAGCATGTTGATTTCGTGCTCTGAACATTGCTACCTGATGCTAATTTCTGCCATGTCCAGTTTTTTTCACCAAGTCTGTGAACCTGTAATCTTTTGCACTTTTGCCATGCTTGTTTGAGCTTGATATGTTATGAACTAGCGGTAGCTCAGTGTTCATCTTTTGTCAAGAATCTCCTGTAGATTACTTCCATGTGCTTTGTTGCTATGTTGGGGTGCTGTAGCATTGTTACTTGTAGCATTGTAAGTGCTATCTTGCTGTTTATCGCAGATTCGTGTCATTCTTGTTTTGCTTGTCTTTTGCAAACCGTGTATCCGATTCCGGTGATCTTTATATCGATTTCAACCGAAATCATCTCATCTTTCCAGTGGCATGCTTGGTTTGTCAAGTTACTGCCATGTTCATCATTTTCCTTCCGGAGCACGCATATGCATCGCATATCATAACTTGCATATCATACATGTCTTGCATCATGTTGCTTGTGCATTTCTCGTTGTTGATTGTGGTTCCGTTTATTTGTGTTCTTGTCTTGGGTAGAGCCGGGAGACGAGTTCGTGAACGAGGAACCTGTCGAGTACACTTACGAGGATCAAGCTTTTGACAACTCTGAGAATCTTGCAGGCAAGATGACCACCCCTCGAAATCACTTCTATCTTTGCTATGCTAGTTGTTCGCTCTATTGCCATGCTCCGCTACCTATCACTTGCTATATCATGTCTCCTATTTCAGCCATGTCAGCCCCTAACCATCCTTTCCTAGCAAACCGTTGTTTGGCTATTGTTACCGCTTTTGCTCAGCCCCTCTTATAGCGTTGTTAGTTGCAGGTGAAGTTGAAGTTTGTTCCATGTCGGAACATGGATATGTTGGGATATCACAATATCTCTTATTTAATTAATGCATCTATATATTTTGGTAAAGGGTGGAAGGCTCGGCCTTATGCCTGGTGTTTTGTTCCACTCTTGCTGCCCTAGTTACTGTTTTACCGGGATTATGTTCCTTGAGTTTGCGTCCCTTACGCGGTCGGGTGATTTATGGGACCCCCTTGACAGTTCGCCTTGAATAAAACTCCTCCAGCATGGCCCAACTTTGGTTTTACTATTTGCCGCCTAAGCCTTTTCCCCCGGGTTTTCGCGAGCCCGAGGGTCATCTTATTTTAACCCCCCCGGGCCAGTGCTCCTTCGAGTGTTGGTCCGAACCGAGCAGCCTGCGGGGCCACCTCGGGGAAACTCGAGGTCTGGTTTTACTCGTAGCTTGACTTATCCGGTGTGCCCTGAGAACGAGATATGTGCAGCTCCTATCGGGATTTGTCGGCACATTCGGGCGGCTTTGCTGGTCTTGTTTTACCATTGTCGAGATGTCTTGTAAACCGGGATTCCGAGACTGATCGGGTTTTTCCGGGAGAAGGTTTATCCTTCGTTGACCGTGAGAGCTTATGATGGGCTAAGTTGGGACACCCCTGCAGGGTAATATCTTTCGAAAGCCGTGCCCGCGGTTATGAGGCAGATGGGAATTTGTTAATGTCCGGTTTTAGACAACTTGTCACTTGACCCAATTAAAATACACCAAGTGCGTGTGTAGCCGTGATGGTCTCTTCTCGGCAGTATCCGGGAAGTGAACACGGTCTGTGTTATGTTTGACGTAAGTAGGTGTTCAGGACCTCTTCTTGGTCATTGCTAGATGACGCTCGTTCCATTGCTTCTCTTCTCGCTCTCATTTGCGCAAGTTAGCCACCATATATGCTTTTGCCGCTGCAGCTCCACCTCTTTGCACCTCTTGTCCTACAAGCTTAAATAGTCTTGATATCGCGGGTGTGAGATTGCTGAGTCCCCGTGACTCACAGATACTTCCAACACCAGTTGCAGGTGCCGACGATGCCAGTGCAGATGATGGCGTCGATCTCAAGTGGGAGTTCGACGAGGAACGTGGTCGTTACTATGTGTCTTTTCCTGATGATCAGTAGTGGAGCCCAGTTGGGACGAGCGGGGATCTAGCATTTAGGGTTGTCTTATTTTCATCTGGATTTTGACCGTACTCGGTCTATATGATTGTATTTTGGATGATGTATGAATGATATTTATGTATTGTGTGAAGTGGCGATTGTAAGCCAACTCTTTATCCCATTCTTGTTCATTACATGGGATTGTGTGAAGATGACCCTTCTTGCGACAAAACCACTATGCGGTTATGCCTCTAAGTCGTGCCTCGACACGTGGGAGATATAGCCGCATCGTGGGCGTTACAAGTTGGTAATCAGAGCCATCCCCGACTTAGGAGCCCCCTGCTTGATCGAATCGCTGACGTTGTTGAGTCTAGAACAAAATGTTTTGAGTCTTAGGATTATATATATCGGAGAGTAGGATTCTTTTTACTCCTCAGTCCCTTCGTCGCTCTGGTGAGGTCTCCTGACGTAGAAGTTTTGACTATTCTCTCCTCAAATTTCACTAAAATTTTTTTTTTAGGATCACGCGGGTATCTTGGAATCGTTCCGATCGATTTGTGACGAGAACATTGTTCTTGGTGCCTCCTGTCATTTAGGGGTTGTGGCAGTGTCCCGGGGAGTTGAGCTCCGAGGTGTTGTCGTCACAATTTTATCGTTGCAGTTCTGGAATACCTGAGTTTCGCCGACATCGAAATCTCTTTTATGCAGTTGTTGGTGAGATCACCTCGACGCCACCCAGTACTGGGGCGGGAGTTCGGGAGTATTGCCATAACTTGTATAACGGATGTTTTTCGAAGGTTGAGGTAAACGATTTCCGAAGGTTTCTTGGTTATGTGTTGACGGATGGATACAGCTGGATCTAGGGATTGTTAGTTTGGGTGATATATTTTGTGTCCCCTGTATCCTCTACACCAGATTGCATAACCAGAAAGTTTCGGGAGTTTATAAGTGGGAATTCTAGTAGCCTTAGGATATCTTTCCGACAGACGCATGATATGAGATTGGGGTTCGACGTCTAGTGGTCCGCCTGTATACGGTTGATTTTACAGTGGTCTCGTTGTGTCTTAAAGAGTCCATGGCTTTGCCGACTCGGGGACGCTTCGTATGTCATGTGCACAGCCTTGTACATGATGGTGCTGTACGATTGAGCCCGTGTGGGCCCCACCACGAAAACTTCGGACGAAATATCTATCATATGTTTGTTCCGGCTTATTCTGCAAGCCAATACTTTGTTTTATTTTGTATTGTGGTATTCGAGTTACTTCGAATTCATATGTTCATTCCATATCTTTTTCAAGTGGCTTCTCAACTTATGGAAGTGTGATGATTTACTACGGAATTCATTCGTTCATCTTCGTTCGAATGTTTATTGTGAAGACTATATGTTGCAATTTCTGTCCGTTGATTCTACTTATCTATTTGTCTATCAAGATGCTAACGGATGTCACCCTCTTCAGGATGGCTCCGCCAACGCGTCAGAATCCGGATCGCAATGAAGGGAGTCAAGCGAACCCTCCGCCACCACCTCCACCTCCGGAGGCATGGCAAGCAATCATGGCAGCCACCAACGCCAATGCTCAGATGATTCTGCAACTCTTGCAAGAACGTACTCAAGGGCAAGGCAATCAAGGCAATCAAGGTCAAGGCAACAATCAGTTTCACTTTGCCACTCTCAACCAGTTTCTCGCAAATCAGCCCAAGTCTTTCAGCTACTGTGCCGAGGCCACGGATGCCGATGATTGGCTCGTGGACATCAACAAGCATTTTGAATGTAGCAATGTCAGGCCTGAGGACTTTGTCAAGTTCGCTTCTTTCCAGCTCAAGGACCAAGCTGCTGATTGGTTTCAGCAATACAAAGATTCCAGAGGAGGTCGTGCCTGTCGAGTACGCTTACGAGGATCAAGCTTTCGACAACTCTGAGAACCTAGCAGGCAAGATGACCACCCCTCGAAATCACTTCTATCTTTGCTATGCTAGTTGTTTCGCTCTATTGCCATGCTCCGCTACCTATCACTTGCTATATCATGCCTCCTATTTCAGCCATGTCAGCCCTAACCATCCTTTCCTAGCAAACCGTTGTTTGGCTATGTTACCGCTTTTGCTCAGCCCCTCTTATAGCGTTGCTAGTTGCAGGTGAAGTTGAAGTTTGTTCCATGTCGGAACATGGATATGATGGGATATCACAATATCTCTTATTTTATTAATGCATCTATATATTTTGGTAAAGGGTGGAAGGCTCGGCCTTATGCCTGGTGATTTGTTCCACTCTTGCCGCCCTAGTACTGTTATACCGGGATTATGTTCCTTGAGTTCGCGTTCCTTACACGGTCGGGTGATTTATGGGACCCCCTTGACAGTTCGCCTTGAATAAAACTCCTCCAGCATGGCCCAACTTTGGTTTTACTATTTGCCGCCTAAGCCTTTTCCCCCGGGTTTTCGCGAGCCCGAGGGTCATCTTATTTTAACCCCCCCCCGGGCCAGTGCTCCTTCGAGTGTTGGTCCGAACTGAGCAGACTGCGGGGCCCCCTCCTGGAAACTCGAGGTCTGGTTTTACTCGTAGGATGTTTCATCCGGTGTGCCCTGAGAACGAGATATGTGCAGCTCCTATCGGGATTTGTCGGCACATTCGGGCGGCTTTGCTGGTCTTGTTTTACCATTGTCGAGATGTCTTGTAAACCGGGATTCCGAGACTGATCGGGTCTTTCCGGGAGAAGGTTTATCCTTCGTTGACCGTGAGAGCTTATGATGGGCTAAGTTGGGACACCCCTGCAGGGTAATATCTTTCGAAAGCCGTGCCCGCGGTTATGAGGCAGATGGGAATTTGTTAATGTCCGGTTTTAGATAACTTGTCACTTGACCCAATTAAAATACACCAAGTGCGTGTGTAGCCGTGATGGTCTCTTCTCGGCGGAATCCGGGAAGTGAACACGGTCTGTGTTATGTTTGACGTAAGTAGGTGTTCAGGACCTCTTCTTGGTCATTGCTAGATGACGTCCGTTCCTTTGCTTCTCTTCTCGCTCTCATTTGCGCAAGTTAGCCACCATATATGTTTTGCCGCTGCAGCTCCACCTCTTTGCACCTCTTGTCCTATAAGCTTAAATAGTCTTGATCTCGCGGGCGTGAGATTGCTGAGTCCCCGTGACTCACAGATACTTCCAACAACAGTTGCAGGTGCCGACGATGCCAGTGCAGACGATGGCGTCGATCTCAAGTGGGAGTTCGACGAGGAACGTGGTCGTTATTATGTGTCTTTTCCTGATGATCAGTAGTGGAGCCCAGTTGGGACGATCGGGGATCTAGCATTTGGGGTTGTCTTATTTTCATCTGGATTTTGACCGTACTCGGTCTATATGATTGAGTTTTGGATGATGTATGAATGATATTTATGTATTGTGTGAAGTGGCGATTGTAAGCCAACTCTTTATCCCATTCTCGTTCATTACATGGGATTGTGTGAAGATGACCCTTCTTGCGACAAAACCACTATGCGGTTATGCCTCTAAGTCGTGCCCCGACACGTGGGAGATATAGCCGTATCGTGGGTGTTACAAGTTGGTAATCAGAGCCATCCCCGACTTAGGAGCCCCCTGCTTGATCGAATCGCTGACGTTGTTGAGTCTAGAATAAAAATGTTTTGAGTCTTAGGATTATTTATATCGGAGAGTAGGATTCTTTTACTCCTCAGTCCCTTCGTCGCTCTGGTGAGGTCTCCTGACGTAGAAGTTTTGACTACTCTCTCCTCAAATTTCACTAAAAAAAAATTTAGGATCACGCGGGTATCTTGGAATCGTTCCGATCGATTTGTGACGAGAACATTGTTCTTGGTGCCTCCTGTCATTTAGGGGTTGTGGCAGTGTCCCGGGGAGTTGAGCTCCGAGGTGTTGTCGTCACAATTTTATCGTTGCAGTTCTGGAATACCTGAGTTTCACCGACATCGAAATCTCTTTTATGCAGTTGTTGGTGAGATCACCTCGACGCCACCCAGTACTGGGGCGGGAGTTTGGGAGTATTGCCATAACTTGTATAACGGATGTTTTTCGAAGGTTGAGGTAAACGATTTCCGAAGGTTTCTTGGTTATGTGTTGACGGATGGATACAGCTGGATCTAGGGATTGTTAGTTTGGGTGATATATATTTGTGTCCCCTGTATCCCCTACACCAGATTGCATAACCAGAAAGTTTCGGGAGTTTATAAGTGGGAATTCAAGTAGCCTTAGGATTTCTTTCCGACAGACGCATGATATGAGATTGGGGTTCGACGTCTAGTGGTCCGCCTGTATACGGTTGATTTTACAGTGGTCTCGTTGTGTCTTAAAGAGTCCATGGCTTTGCCGACTCGGGGACGCTTCGTATGTCATGTGCACAGCCTTGTACATGATGGTGCTGTACGATTGAGCCCGTGTGGGCCCCACCACGAAAACTTCGGACGAAATATCTATCATATGGTTGTTCCGGCTTATTCTGCAAGCCAACACTTTGTTTTATTTTGTATTGTGGTATTCGAGTTCCCTTCGAATTCATATGTTCATTCCATATCTGTTTCAAGTGGCTTCTCAACTTATGGAAGTGTGATGATTTACTACGGAATTCATTCGTTCATCTTCGTTCGAATGTTTATTGTGAAGACTATATGTTGCAATTTCTATCCGTTGATTCTACTTATCTTTGTCTATCAAGATGCTAACGGATGTCACCCTCTTCAGGATGGCTCCGCCAACGCGTCAGCATCCGGATCGAAATGAAGGGAGTCAAGCGATCCCTCCGCCACCACCTCCACCTCCGGAGGCATGGCAATCAATCATGGCAGCCACCAACGCCAATGCTCAGATGATTCTGCAACTCTTGCAAGAACGTACTCAAGGGCAAGGCAATCAAGGCAATCAAGGTCAAGGCAACAATCAGTTTCACTTTGCCGCTCTCAACCAGTTTCTCGCAAATCAGCCCAAGTCTTTCAGCTACTGTGCCGAGGCCACGGATGCCGATGATTGGCTCGTGGACATCAACAAGCATTTTGAATGTAGCAATGTCAGGCCTGAGGACTTTGTCAAGTTCGCTTCTTTCCAGCTCAAGGACCAAGCTGCTGATTGGTTTCAACAATACAAAGATTCCAGAGGAGGTCGTGTGATTACTTGGACTGACTTCTGTCGGGACTTCAAAGCGCACCACATTCCACAAAGTGTTGTTGAGAGCAAGCGTGAGGAGTTCC
>NC_057814.1:441778341-441781034 GCF_018294505.1 Triticum aestivum | reverse complement strand
CAATCTCAAGCAAGGAAACATGTCTGTGTATCAATATAACATTCAGTTTCAGAAACTTGCTCGCTTCGCTAAGCAAGACGTTCCTGATGAGAAGAGTATGATCTATCACTTCAGAGGTGGCCTTAAAGAGGATCTGCAGTTAGCTCTCGTTCTTGTTGAGCCTACTCAGTTTGATCAATTCTACAATATGGCACTGAAGCAAGAGGCTGCTCAGCTCAAGTGTGAGGCTTCTAAGAAGAGAGTCAGGGATGCAGTTCAGTCTTCTTCTTCCTCACTTGTGTCAGCTAAGCAACAGAAGTTCTGGTTGCCTCCTCCTCCGTTTCGTCAGCCTTATCAGCAGAAGAACAAAGGTGGCCATAGTTCTTCCAACTCTGGCTATCAGAACAAGTCTCAGAATCAAGCTCCCAAGTCCAATGCTCCTTATCACCGTCCACTCTCAGAGGTGACTTGCAACAAATGTCAGCAGAAAGGTCACTATGCTAACAAGTGCTTCAACCAGAGGCGTCTTCCTCCTCCTCCTCCTGTCAGATCTTCCAGCAATGCAGTGGTCAAGCATAATCCAAAGTCTGCTAAGGTGAACATGATGAATGCAGCTCAAGCGGAGGAATCTACTGATGTGATAATGGGTAATCTCTCTGTTAATGATATTCCTGCAAAAGTTCTTTTTGATACTGGTGCATCGCTTTGTTTCATATCAAGACCGTTCTTCGCCAAGCATGAATTCACTTGTTCTCATCTGAGTAAACCCATGGATGTCGTTTCTCCGGGTAAACGTTTGAGTTCTAGCATAATGGCTCCCGATGTTTCCATCAAGATGGGCGACTATAGATTTCAGTCTTCTCCAATTGTCCTTGGTGGCTCGGATATTGATCTTATTCTCGGGATGGACTGGCTTTCTAAGCACAAGGCCCAACTTGATTGTGCTGCCAGAGAAATTCAATTGACACACTCGTCTGAGGATGTGATTATTTTTGCCGCTCGTGATGAAACCATTCGGTTTTTCTCTCTCAATGAGAAGGGCGAATTGGATGCCATCTCTCAAATTCCAGTCGTTTGCGAGTATCAAGATGTCTTTCCAGAAGAGCTTCCGGGTATGCCTCCGCACCGGCCAGTAGAGTTCGTTATCGAACTAGAGCCTGGTACTGTACCCGTTTGCAAGCGTCCATACAAGCTTGGACCAAACGAGCTGAAGGAATTGAAGAAGCAGCTCGATGAACAAGAACGTCTGGGTTTGATCAGACCGAGTTCTTCTCCATGGGGTTGTGGTGTTCTTTTTGTCAAGAAGAAGGATGGCACGGACCGACTTTGTGTCGACTACCGTCCATTGAACAAGAGGACAATCAAGAACAAGTATCCACTTCCCAACATCAATGAGCTATTTGAACAACTCAAGGGCGCTAAAGTATTCTCGAAGCTTGACCTTCGTATGGGTTATCATCAGATTCGCATTCGTGAAGAAGATATCCCCAAGACAGCATTCAGAACAAGCTTTGGTTCTTATGAATATACTGTCGTGTCTTTCGGCCTTGTCAATGCTCCACCGGTGTTCTCTCGGATGATGAATTTCATCTTCAACCCCTATACCAATGAATTTGTTCTGGTGTATCTAGATGATACCTTGGTCTTCTCCAAGAATAAGCAGGATCATGCCAAACATTTGCGATTGGTGCTCGACAAGCTCAGAGAGTATCAATTCTATGCGAAGTTCTCCAAATGTGAGTTTTGGCTCGATGAAGTTCTTTTCCTTGGTCACATCATCTCCGCTAAAGGCATCGCTGTTAACCCCGAGAAGGTGTCCGCAGTTCTGGATTGGGAACCTCCTCAAAATGTTAAGCAGCTCCGCAGTTTTCTGGGTCTTGCAAGCTACTGCCGAAGATTCGTTGAGAATTTTTCCAAGATTGCAAAGCCTCTTTCCAACCTCCTACAGAAGCACGTGAAATATGTCTGGTCTCCTGAGTGTGAAGTTGCTTTCAACACTCTCAAACAGAAACTAGTCACAGCTCCTATCTTGACTCCTCCTGATGAATCCAAGCCGTATGAAGTCTTCTGTGATGCTTCTCTCCAAGGTCTCGGTGCTATGTTAATGCAACAGAAGAAAGTTGTGGCTTATACCTCTCGGCAGTTGAAGCCCAACGAAAAGAACTACCCCACTCACGATCTTGAGTTGGCGGCAGTTGTCCATGCATTGGTTACATGGAGACATCTCTTGTTGGGAAGACAAGTGGACATTTTCACTGATCACAAGAGTCTCAAGTATATCTTCACTCAGCCCAACCTCAATCTCAGGCAGACTCGATGGGTCGAAATGATTCAAGAGTACAATCCGAGTATTGAATATACTCCAGGCAAGGCAAATGTCATTGCAGATGCTTTAAGCAGGAAAGCGTATTGCAACAGCTTAATTCTCAAGCCGTTCCAACCGGATCTTTGTGAAGCTTTCCGCAAGCTGAATCTCCAAGTTGTTCCTCAAGGCGTTCTTGCCAACCTCATAGTATCTCCTACTTTGGAAGATCAAATTCGTGAGGCACAACTCCTTGATGCCATGGTGAAGAAGGTGAAACGTGGTATCGACAAGGGTCTTTCCAAATACAAGTGCTATCGCATTGATGACAGAGACACTTTGTTCTTCGAGGACCGGATTGTGGTTCCGAAAGGTGATCTAAGGAAAGTCATAATGAACGAAGCGCACAATT
>NC_057814.1:441772772-441775545 GCF_018294505.1 Triticum aestivum | reverse complement strand
CAATCTCAAGCAAGGAAACATGTCTGTGTATCAATATAACATTCAGTTTCAGAAACTTGCTCGCTTCGCTAAGCAAGACGTTCCTGATGAGAAGAGTATGATCTATCACTTCAGAGGTGGCCTTAAAGAGGATCTGCAGTTAGCTCTCGTTCTTGTTGAGCCTACTCAGTTTGATCAATTCTACAATATGGCACTGAAGCAAGAGGCTGCTCAGCTCAAGTGTGAGGCTTCTAAGAAGAGAGTCAGGGATGCAGTTCAGTCTTCTTCTTCCTCACTTGTGTCAGCTAAGCAACAGAAGTTCTGGTTGCCTCCTCCTCCGTTTCGTCAGCCTTATCAGCAGAAGAACAAAGGTGGCCATAGTTCTTCCAACTCTGGCTATCAGAACAAGTCTCAGAATCAAGCTCCCAAGTCCAATGCTCCTTATCACCGTCCACTCTCAGAGGTGACTTGCAACAAATGTCAGCAGAAAGGTCACTATGCTAACAAGTGCTTCAACCAGAGGCGTCTTCCTCCTCCTCCTCCTGTCAGATCTTCCAGCAATGCAGTGGTCAAGCATAATCCAAAGTCTGCTAAGGTGAACATGATGAATGCAGCTCAAGCGGAGGAATCTACTGATGTGATAATGGGTAATCTCTCTGTTAATGATATTCCTGCAAAAGTTCTTTTTGATACTGGTGCATCGCTTTGTTTCATATCAAGACCGTTCTTCGCCAAGCATGAATTCACTTGTTCTCATCTGAGTAAACCCATGGATGTCGTTTCTCCGGGTAAACGTTTGAGTTCTAGCATAATGGCTCCCGATGTTTCCATCAAGATGGGCGACTATAGATTTCAGTCTTCTCCAATTGTCCTTGGTGGCTCGGATATTGATCTTATTCTCGGGATGGACTGGCTTTCTAAGCACAAGGCCCAACTTGATTGTGCTGCCAGAGAAATTCAATTGACACACTCGTCTGAGGATGTGATTATTTTTGCCGCTCGTGATGAAACCATTCGGTTTTTCTCTCTCAATGAGAAGGGCGAATTGGATGCCATCTCTCAAATTCCAGTCGTTTGCGAGTATCAAGATGTCTTTCCAGAAGAGCTTCCGGGTATGCCTCCGCACCGGCCAGTAGAGTTCGTTATCGAACTAGAGCCTGGTACTGTACCCGTTTGCAAGCGTCCATACAAGCTTGGACCAAACGAGCTGAAGGAATTGAAGAAGCAGCTCGATGAACAAGAACGTCTGGGTTTGATCAGACCGAGTTCTTCTCCATGGGGTTGTGGTGTTCTTTTTGTCAAGAAGAAGGATGGCACGGACCGACTTTGTGTCGACTACCGTCCATTGAACAAGAGGACAATCAAGAACAAGTATCCACTTCCCAACATCAATGAGCTATTTGAACAACTCAAGGGCGCTAAAGTATTCTCGAAGCTTGACCTTCGTATGGGTTATCATCAGATTCGCATTCGTGAAGAAGATATCCCCAAGACAGCATTCAGAACAAGCTTTGGTTCTTATGAATATACTGTCGTGTCTTTCGGCCTTGTCAATGCTCCACCGGTGTTCTCTCGGATGATGAATTTCATCTTCAACCCCTATACCAATGAATTTGTTCTGGTGTATCTAGATGATACCTTGGTCTTCTCCAAGAATAAGCAGGATCATGCCAAACATTTGCGATTGGTGCTCGACAAGCTCAGAGAGTATCAATTCTATGCGAAGTTCTCCAAATGTGAGTTTTGGCTCGATGAAGTTCTTTTCCTTGGTCACATCATCTCCGCTAAAGGCATCGCTGTTAACCCCGAGAAGGTGTCCGCAGTTCTGGATTGGGAACCTCCTCAAAATGTTAAGCAGCTCCGCAGTTTTCTGGGTCTTGCAAGCTACTGCCGAAGATTCGTTGAGAATTTTTCCAAGATTGCAAAGCCTCTTTCCAACCTCCTACAGAAGCACGTGAAATATGTCTGGTCTCCTGAGTGTGAAGTTGCTTTCAACACTCTCAAACAGAAACTAGTCACAGCTCCTGTCTTGACTCCTCCTGATGAATCCAAGCCGTATGAAGTCTTCTGTGATGCTTCTCTCCAAGGTCTCGGTGCTGTGTTAATGCAACAGAAGAAAGTTGTGGCTTATACCTCTCGGCAGTTGAAGCCCAACGAAAAGAACTACCCCACTCACGATCTTGAGTTGGCGGCAGTTGTCCATGCATTGGTTACATGGAGACATCTCTTGTTGGGAAGACAAGTGGACATTTTCACTGATCACAAGAGTCTCAAGTATATCTTCCCTCAGCCCAACCTCAATCTCAGGCAGACTCGATGGGTCGAAATGATTCAAGAGTACAATCCGAGTATTGAATATACTCCAGGCAAGGCAAATGTCATTGCAGATGCTTTAAGCAGGAAAGCGTATTGCAACAGCTTAATTCTCAAGCCGTTCCAACCGGATCTTTGTGAAGCTTTCCGCAAGCTGAATCTCCAAGTTGTTCCTCAAGGCGTTCTTGCCAACCTCATAGTATCTCCTACTTTGGAAGATCAAATTCGTGAGGCACAACTCCTTGATGCCATGGTGAAGAAGGTGAAACGTGGTATCGACAAGGGTCTTTCCAAATACAAGTGCTATCGCATTGATGACAGAGACACTTTGTTCTTCGAGGACCGGATTGTGGTTCCGAAAGGTGATCTAAGGAAAGTCATAATGAACGAAGCGCACAATTCCCTCCTTTCCATTCATCCTGGAAGTACGAAGATGTATCATGACCTCAAGCAGTCGTATTGGTGGACTCGAATGAAGCGA